>NC_084555.2:7220000-7350000 GCF_033978685.3 Nerophis lumbriciformis | reverse complement strand
GTGGACACTTATACTGCCATCTGGTGGTGTCAGAAGAGCCTAACATACAATGGAATTTGGAAAAAAAAGGGTAAAAATAAGAATTAGCATGTCACTAAACATGCATACTTGCCAACCTTGAGACCTCCGATTTTGGGAGGTGGGGGGAGGGGGGGGGGGGGGTAGTGGTTGGGGTTGGGGCGTGGTTGGGGGCGTGGTTAAGAGGGGAGGAGTATATTTACAGCTAGAATTCACCAAGTATATATAAGAAATACTTGACTTTCAGTGAATTCTAGCTATATATATATATACATATATATATATATATATAAATCTCCTGATGATTGAGGGTACCCCCCCTCATGAAACAGGCCTGTAGAGATGAAATAGTCTTGTGATTTTTTTCCCACACATACATACATATATATATATATATATATATATATATATATATATATATAAATCTCCTGATGATTGAGGGTACCCCCCCTCATGAAACAGGCCTGTAGAGATGAAATAGTCTTGTGATTTTTTTCCCACACATACATACATATATATATATATATATATATATATATATATATATATATATATATATATATATATACCCATCCATCCATTTCTTACCGCTTATTCCCTTCGGGGCCGCGGGGGGCGCTGAAGCCTATCTCAGCTACAATCGGGCAGAAGGCGGGGTACACCCTGGACAAGTCGCCACCTCATCGCAGGGCCAAAACAGATAGACAGACAACATTCACACATATAAATAAGAGATATACTTGAATTTCAGTGTTCACTTATTTACACATATACACACACATAACACTCATCTACTCATTGTTGAGTTAAGGGTTGAATTGTCCATCCTTGTTTGTATTCTCTGTCACTATTTTTCTAACCATGCTGAACACCCTCTCTGATGATGCATTCTGCTTCGTCTCCTTGTTGTGTGCACAGTTGTGCACTGCACTCTCTAAAAGCCATAGATGTTATTGTTACATATGCATGTACAGTAGATGGCAGTATTGTCCTGTTTAAGAGTGTCACAACATTGCTGTTTACGGCTTAAGGTTTAAGGTGTGTAATTTGTTGTGAGTTTATGCACTGTGTTGGTTTTGTTCTTTGAACAAGGTGATGTTCATGCACGGTTCATTTTGTGCACCAGTAAAAAACATGGTAACACTTTAGTATGTGGAACATATTCACCATTAATGAGTTTCTTATTAACATGCAAATTAGTAACATATTGGCTCTTAACTAGTCATTATTAAGTACTTATTAATGCCTTATTCTGCATGGCCTTATTATAACCCTAGCCCTCTAACCCTGGCCCTAACCAAATAACTCTAAATTAAGTCTTTGTTACTTAAAATGTGTTCCCCATACAAAAGTGTTACCAAAAACATATAACTTTGTCTTGAATTTGAAAAAAAAACATTTTATTTTTCACTAAAGAAGGGTTCGGTGAATGCGCATATAAAACCGGTGGGGTTCGGTACCTCCAACAAGGTTAAGAACCACTGCCCTGGACAAACACACTGTGGTGGCCTCTGCGGTGTTCCATGCCATCGTCTGCTGGGGTGGGGGGAGCATGGCCAGAGAGAGGAGCAGACCCAACAAAGCAACCAAGAGAGCCGACTCCACCCTCGGCCGCCCACCAACTCCCGGCCAGTGTCCAGTCTGCATGGATGAGCGAGGAATCGGATGCGTCTCACACGCTCTCCTCCAGTCCCTCCAAACGGACTCTGGTGTAGCAGAGACCTAGTTCAGAAGTTCACAAAAAAAGCACTGCAGAAGTCACGAAAGTGGCCCCCCTTGTCGCACAGTCCCAAAGGGTCCCGAACCATTAGCCACATCTTCCAAGTGTTTTTTTTTTTTGCATCTTTAAAATCCCTCCTCCCCCAAAAAATGACATGATCGTGAACGATAGGCAAAATAAAAAAAACGTGTAGTTCCCCTTTAATCCTCTGATGTTAAATTCTATTTTTAATCACCTTTTTTTTTTTTTTTTTTTAAATATTCTTTCTGACTTTATTAACCAAACATTCACACCTTAAGTTGACATGCCCATAAATAGAAATGCTATTTTTATGTTTCAAGACTTCTAAGAGAGGGAAAAGGGAAAGCAAATGATCCTTTGTCAGATTCTGTTGAAAATAAATCGCTTGCTCCTGCTTGCTTTATCTCTTGCTTTTATCACATGATTTAGTGCTAAGAGCTTTTGCAGTCTCAGAGGAGGGTTCATTACTTAGACGTTGCATATTGTGCCAGGTTTGTCGCGCACTGATGCTCTTCAAAGGCAACTTAACTGTAGATACACAACATTTACCTGTGACCCGCTAAAAAGCTGCCTGTATGCCTATGGTAGCACACATTTTACACACAAAGATGTGGAGTTTGTTTTCCTTCAAAAGCAACCCAGTCCCAAAGTGTCGAAATGGAGTGCAGTACTTAGTTGCAACCTGCAGAGGGTGCTGTTTATTCCGTCTCCTTAAGTTTACTTGCTAAAAGTACCAGTCGAGAGAAAGAACAAGTTGACTTTACATGCTTAATTGTGTTTCGTTACAGTCTGGTGTGCCGTGGGAGATTATCTAATTTCACCTAATTGGGTTAAAAATATTTTTTGCAAACCGGTAATTATAGTCTGCAAATGATGTGTTGTTGTTGAGTGTTGGTGCTGTCAAGAGATCGGCAGAGTAATCGTGTAATACTCTTCCATATCAGTAGGTGGCAGCCGGTAGCTAATTGCTTTGTAGATGTCGGAAACAGTGGGAGGCAGCGTGCAGGTAAAAAGGTATCTAATGCTTAAACCAAAAATAAACAAAAGGTGAGTGCCCCTAAGAAAAGGCATTGAAGCTTAGGGAAGGCTATGCAGAACAAAACTAAAACTGAACTGGCTACAAAGTAAACAGAAACAGAATGCTGGACGACAGCAAAGACTTACTGTGGAGCAAAGACGGCGTCCATAAAGTACATCCGAACATGACATGACAATCAACAATGTCCCCACAAAGAAGGATAAAAAAAACCTGAAATATTCTAGTAGATGCGGGAAATATCGCTCAAAGGAAGACATGAAACTGCTACAGGAAGATACCGAAAAAAGAGAAAAAACCACCAAAATAGGAGCGCAAGACAAGAACTAAAACACTACACACAGGAAAACACCAAAAAACTCCAAATAAGACAGGGCGTGATGTGACAGGTGGTGACAGTACACCTACTTTGAGACAAGAGCTATAGTGATGCATGCTTGGTTAT
Source organism: Nerophis lumbriciformis (assembly GCF_033978685.3). NCBI lineage: Eukaryota > Metazoa > Chordata > Actinopteri > Syngnathiformes > Syngnathidae > Nerophis > Nerophis lumbriciformis. Next base: position 7,346,760 of record NC_084555.2, on the reverse strand, counting down.
GGTTTAAAGTCATATCCAACAATTGCGACTACGACTTTTTACTGTCAACTCAGTTTTTTAATGATTTCTGCTGGTGGTGTGCCTCCGGATTTATTCGACGCAAAAAAATGGGCCTTGGCTCAAAAAAGGTTGAAACACACTGCATTAAACCATATCCAAATGTATTTACAATCCGCAAAGTATATGTGTAGAGGTTGCCCTCTAGTACAGGGGTCCCCAAACTTTTTGACTCGGGGGCCGCATTGGGTTAAAAAAATTTGGCCGGTATATATATATATATATATATATATATATATATACATTGTCTTTATAATCCGTTTTGTCATTTAACATCAATTGATGTTTATCAACATTTAACATTGTCACGTTATCGATGGGAAAATTCATTTTTAGACAATATGATTTGCCTGAGCGGCTAGGAGACACCAAGAGTAACAAGCGGTAGAAAATGGATTAGAAAAGAAAGATTAAAAAACTAAAAAAAATTAAAACATTAATAAAAAGATAAAAAAATAAAAACATTTTTTTACTTGGGACTTCCTGTGGGCCGGATTTTGGATGCAGGGGGCCGGATCCGGCCCACGGGCCGTAGTTTGGGGACCCCTGCTCTAGTGGGTTCTTCAGACCACCACACACTGCCAGGAGAGCCCGGAATTCTGGGTATGACACTGTTTTATTTTCATCCAATAGTGCAAAGTCTTTTGCTTTTCAGCAAAGGGTCTTTTCTGCGTCTGTCTCTCAGCAGCACCTCCAACTCCAACCATGTCTCTCCTCCCAGTTGCTGCTTATACAGAGCGACAGGTTATTAGATAGCAAGGCCCAGGTGGGCCATCTACGCACCTGTCGCTGACTTCGAGGCCGGTCCTGGCACACCCCGTTCCGCTGCAGTCCCACAGGCCACGCCCCCCTCCACAATATAAAAATAGTGTCATAACATCACAAAATGCCACAAATTCAATCAGCCTTTTTGAATATTTCGGCAATATCCGTAGAGTAGACTCTACGTCACTGGAGGAACTGCATCATCATACCTCGTCTAGAGCCCTAAGGTCAGCTGACCGACTGCTGTTGGCGGTCCCCATATCCAGGCTAAAGACCAGAGGGGACAGAGCCTTTTCCGTTGCCGCCCTAAGCTCTGGAACAGCCTTCCCCTCCACATTAGGTCAGCCCAGAGCCTGGGGGTCTTCAAACCCCTTCTTAAGACCTATCTCTTCTCGCTGGCCGCCCACTAGGCCACCATTTCTAGTCCCCCCCACCTCCCCTTGGTTTAGTTTTTTTTCTTCCAATTTGTCGCACTTTTATTATTTCATTATATTTTTTTTGCAATTTTTACTTTTTATTCTAACCCTTTCACCGTATTTCTTTTGCACTATCTTGTTTAGCTCATTCATTGTTTATGTTCTTTGTTTTGTTTTTTGCTCTATGCTTTTGAACCTGTAAAGCACTTTGGTCCAAATTTAAAAAATTGTTGTAAACGTGCTATATAAATAAAGTTGCCTTGCCTTGCCTTGCCTTCTGCACACTGACCATACTATCAGATCAGTCTTACTTGAAATACGCCAACATTGGAAAACAATGTGGTATTTATCACTCACAATCCTTATGTAAGACATGAACACATATGCTTGGCTTTTTCCTATGCATTCGAAATCGTAAACAAATGGCTCACAATTGAGTCAACAGATCGAGGGTCCTTTATGGCGCCCATAAAACCCTCTAAAAACATCCAGAAACTGCCAACAATACCCCATTTACATGTTGTGAATTGAAAATTAGCAAAATATTAAGGATATTGTTATTATAAGCGCCAACGCAGACGGCCTATTTTAGCCGTGCATCGATAGCAGTGAGCTAATACTAGCTGGTTAGGGTGTCCGCCCTGAGATCGGTAGGTCGTGAGTTCAAACCCCGGCCGAGTCATACCAAAGACTATAAAAATGGGACTTCTTACCTCCCTGCTTGGCACTCAGCATCAAGGGTTGGAATTGGGGGTTAAATCAACAAAAATTATTCCCGAGCGCGACCACCGCTGCTGCTCACTGCTCCCATCACTTCCCAGGGGGTGATCAAGGGTGATGGGTCAAATGCAGAGAATCATTTCCCCACACCTAGTGTGTGTGTGACAATCATTGGTACTTTAACTTTAACTTACGCTGCTATTCTTGACACTGCTTCTGCTTTGTCTGAAACTTGCTAAAAGTAAATTCTAGATTATAATTGGTCGATTATAAAGTCGCCGAGATGGCAAAAAGACGCTAGTTGCAGCAACTTTTTTCTGACCCTTCGTGAGGATTGCGATTGAAACTTCTTCTGAACAGAATTATGTGAGCGTCCCAATCGGCCGACGTCCCAGTGAGAGTGGAAATTGTGCAGTAAGTGATTGTTTTATTAAAGTTTATTATGGTTACGTTCCATTACGATAGACTTTATTCAGTTGTATGTTGAGCACCTAGCAATGCTGCTGAAGCTATAAAGCATACTTGCCAACCCTCCCGGATTTTCCGGGAGACTGCCGAAATTCAGCGTCTCTCCCGAAAACCTCCCGGGACAAATTTTCTCCCAAAAATCTCCCGAAATTCAGGCGGACTCAGGTCCTCCACAATATAAAAAAGCGTACCTGCCCAATGACGTTATAACTGTAGAATGATGGAGGGCGAGTTCTTGGTTTCTTATGTGGGTTTATTGTTAGGCAGTTTCATTAACGTCCTCCCAGCGCGGCAACAACACACAACAACAGCAGTCACTTTTTTTGTATACCGTAAAGCAGTTCGTCTGCCGTAAACAGCAATGTTGTGACACTCTTAAACAGGACAATACTGCCATCTAGTGCATTTGATGAAAGCACTTTTGTGCGTGCCACACAGCAATGCATCATCAGAGAGGGTGTTAAGCATGGTTCGAAAAATAGTGACAGAGAATAGAACAAGGATGGACAATTCAACCCTTAACTCAACAATGAGTAGATAAGTGTTATGTGTGTGTATATGTGTAAATAAATGAACACTGAAATTCAAGTATTTCTCTTATTAATATATATATATATATATATATATATATATATATATACAGGTAAAAGCCAGTAAATTAGAATATTTTGAAAAACTTTATTTATTTCAGTAATTGCATTCAAAAGGTGTAACTTGTACATTATATTTATTCATTGCACACAGACTGATGCATTCAAATGTTTATTTCATTTAATTTTGATGATTTGAAGTGGCAACAAATGAAAATCCAAAATTCCGTGTGTCACAAAATTAGAATATTACTTAAGGCTAATACAAAAAAGGGATTTTTAGAAATGTTGGCCAACTGAAAAGTATGAAAATGAAAAATATGAGCATGTACAATACTCAATACTTGGTTGGAGCTCCTTTTGCCTCAATTACTGCGTTAATGCGGCGTGGCATGGAGTCGATGAGTTTCTGGCACTGCTCAGGTGTTATGAGAGCCCAGGTTGCTCTGATAGTGGCCTTCAACTCTTCTGCGTTTTTGGGTCTGGCATTCTGCATCTTCCTTTTCACAATACCCCACAGATTTTCTATGGGGCTAAGGTCAGGGGAGTTGGCGGGCCAATTTAGAACAGAAATACCATGGTCCGTAAACCAGGCACGGGTAGATTTTGCGCTGTGTGCAGGCGCCAAGTCCTGTTGGAACTTGAAATCTCCATCTCCATAGAGCAGGTCAGCAGCAGGAAGCATGAAGTGCTCTAAAACTTGCTGGTAGACGGCTGCGTTGACCCTGGATCTCAGGAAACAGAGTGGACCGACACCAGCAGATGACATGGCACCCCAAACCATCACTGATGGTGGAAACTTTACACTAGACTTCAGGCAACGTGGATCCTGTGCCTCTCCTGTCTTCCTCCAGACTCTGGGACCTCGATTTCCAAAGGAAATGCAAACCAAACCAACCCAAACCATCAGTGATGGTTTGGGGTGCCATGTCATCTGCTGGTGTCGGTCCACTCTGTTTCCTGAGATCCAGGGTCAACGCAGCCGTCTACCAGCAAGTTTTAGAGCACTTCATGCTTCCTGCTGCTGACCTGCTCTATGGAGATGGAGATTTCAAGTTCCAACAGGACTTGGCGCCTGCACACAGCGCAAAATCTACCCGTGCCTGGTATATATATATATATATATATATATATACCGTATTTTCCGCACCATAAGACGCCCTGGGTTAAAAGCCGCGCCTTCAATGAACGGCATATTTCAAAACTTTGTCCACCTATAAGCCGCCCGGTGTTGTAAGCCGCATCTAACTGCGCTAAAGGAATGTCAAAAAAACAGTCAGATAGGTCAGTCAAACTTTAATAATATATTAAAAACCAGCGTTCTAACAACTCTGTTCACTCCCAAAATGTACGCAAATGTGCAATCACAAACATACGTATATCAACATGGACAGAGCTGCGTGAAAAAAGCCACCCGGCCTCTTCGCGTAAACTTAAACTTACCTTAACCACTCGCTCATCTTTTCTTCATCCATCCCTTCGAGTTAGCTTTTATGATGACGCCGGCTGGAAAGGTCTCTTTTGGCAAGGTCTTCCTTTTGAATATCACCATGGGTGGAAGTTTCTGGCCATTAGCATGGCAAGCTAGAACCACAGTGAAGGATGACTTCTCATTCCCTGTGGTGCGAATATTCACCGTACGTGCTCCCGTTCCACAGTGCGGTTCACAGGAATATCAGTTGCTGTGAAATAGTAATCCGTGTGCGGATGGAGAGATTGCGTCTTTTCATGAACCGGATCCCTGTCGTTTAGTAGGAGCCATTTTGTGGTCTTTACAGATGTAAACACACAAAGGAAATGAAACGTACGGTAATATCCGCGCGCTTTTTCTTCCTCTACGCGGGCGGGTGGTTGCTTACAGTAGAAGAAGAAGCGCTTCCTGTTCTATGGGGGCGGGTGCTTACCTTGGCGGTTGCTTGCGTAGAAGAAGAAGCGCTTCCTGTTCTACCGGGAAAAAAGATGGCGGCTGTTTACCGAAGTTGCGAGACCGAAACTTTATGAAAATGAATCTTAATATTAATCCATATATAAAGCGCACCGGGTTAAAAGCCGCACTGTCAGCTTTTGAGTAAATTTGTGGTTTTTAGGTGCGGCTAATAGTGCGGAAAATACGGTATATATATATATATATGAAATACATGACTTGGTGAATTCTAGCTGTAAATATACCCCTCCCCTTTTAGCCACGCCCCCAACCACGCCCCCGTCCCACCCAGACCACGCCCACCCCTCCCCCCACCTCCCGAAATCGGAGGTCTCAAGGTTGGCAAGCAGGGGCGCCGCTAGGGATTTTGGGCCCCATGAAAATAATCTTTACAGGGCACTCAGCATCAAGGGTTGGAATTGGGGGTTAAATCACCAAAATGATTCCCGGGCGCGGCCACCGCTGCTGCCCACTGCTCCCCTCACCTCCCAGGGGGTGATCAAGGGTGATGGGTCAAATGCAGAGAATAATCTCGCCACACCTAGTGTGTGTGTGACAATCATTGGTACTTTAACTTTAACTTTTAACCAACACAGTGTCATTATTTTTTCTGTATTATAATTTCATCATCATTAGGGGCCTCTCTGGGCCCCCCTCCATCATGGGCCCCAAGAATCCATCTCCTTTACCCCCCCTTTTCGGCGCCCCTGTTGGCAAGTATGCTATAAAGTCACTATAAAGCTGCATCCGTTTAGCACTCGGCTGCTAAAGACTTAGACTTAGACAAACTTTAATGATCCACAAGGGAAATTGTTCAACACAGTAGCTCAGTTACAATGATGGAAAGTGTAAGGATGGAAAGGACAATGCAGGTATAAATAGACTAATATAGCGATAAAAAAATCCAACATATATACAATTTCCCTTGCGGATCATTAAAGTTTGTCTAAGTCTAAGTCTAAGTCTAAAACTTATTGCTCATCCTCTTTGTGTTCGGGCTCATGAATATACAGTCGTGGTCAAAAGTTTACATACACTTGTAAAGAATATAATGTCAGGGCTGTCTTGAGTTTCCAATTATTTCTACAACTTGGAGCACATACTGGTTGGTCACAAAAAAACATTCATGAAGTTTGGTTCTTTTATGAATTTATTATGGCTCTACTGAAAAATTATGCATACAACAATGTTAGTATTTTGTTACATGTCCCTTGGCAAGTTTCACTGCAATAAGGCGCTTTTGGTAGCCATCCACAAGCTTCTGGTTGAATTTTTGACCACTCCTCTTGACAACATTGGTGCAGTTCAGCTAAATGTGTTGGTTTTCTGACATGGACTTGTTTCTTCAGCATTGTCCACACGTTTCAGTCAGGACTTTGGGAAGGCCATTCTAAAACCTTAATTCTAGCCTGATTTAGCCATTCCTTTACCACTTTTGATGTGTGTTTGGGGGTCATTGTCCTGTTGGAACACCCAACTGCGCCCAAGACCCAATGATGATGATTTTAGGTTGTCCTGAAGAATTTGGAGGTAATCCTCCTTTTTCATTGTCCCATTTACTCTCTGTAAAGCACCAGTTCCATTGGTACCATGAATTGATTACCGTATTTTTCGGACGATAAGTCGCAGTTTTTTTTTCATAGTTTAGCCCGGGGGTGCGACTTATACTCAGGAGCAACTTATGTGTGAAATTATTGACACATTACCGTAAAATATCAAATAATATTATTTAGCTCATTCACGTAAGAGACTAGACGTATAAGATTTCATGGGATTTAGCGATTAGGAGTGACAGATTGTTTGGTAAACGTATAGCATGTTCTATATGTTATAGTTATTTGAATGACTCTTACCATAATATGTAACGTTAACATACCAGGCACCTTCTCAGTTGGTTATTTATGCCTCATATAACGTACACTTATTCAACCTGTTGTTCACTATTCTTTATTTATTTTAAATTGCCTTTCAAATGTCTATTCTTGGTGTTGGGTTTTATCAAATACATTTCCCCCAAAAATGCGACTTATACTCCAGTGCGACTTATATATGGTTTTTTTCCCTTCTTTATTGTGCAATTTCGGCCGGTGCGACTTATACTCGGGAGCGACTTATACTCCGAAAAATACTGTATCTACCATGAATTGATTAACGTGGATCCCAACTTAAACAAGTTGAAAAACGTATTCGTGAGTCAATTGTACGGAATATGTACTGTACTGTGCAATCTAATAATACAAGTTTCAATCAATCAATCAATCAATCAATCAAAACAGGTCCATAATACTACCACCACCATGCTTGACGGTTGGCTTGGTGTTCCTGGGATTAAAGGCCTTACCTTTTCTCCTCCAAACATATTGCTGGGTATTGTGGCCAAACAGCTCAATTTTTGTTTCATCTGACCACAGAACTTTCCTCCTTTGTCCATGTGATGTCAGATGAAACAAAAAAAGTAATCGTTGTCGGCTCGCACAAAGTCTGCAGGATTAGCATTGTTGTTGATGGGGAAGAAATCCGAGTGTGAAGCGACTGAGATGAGAATCAGCAGTCCATGGTTCTCGCCCGGAAAAGGGAGGAATGCCATCTCCGGGTTGGGGCGGAGACCCTGCCCCAAGTGGAGGAGTTCAAGTACCTCGGAGTCTTGTTCACGAGTGAGGGAAGAGTGGATCGTGAGGTTGACAGGCGGATCGGTGCGGCATCTTCAGTAATGCGGACGCTGTATCGATCAGTTGGGGTGAAGAAGGAGCTGAGCCGGAAGGCAAAACTCTCAAATTACCGGTCGATCTACGTTCCCATCCTCACCTATGGTCATGAGCTTTGGGTTATGACCGAAAGGACAAGATCACGGGTACAAATGGCCGAAATGAGTTTCCTCATCCCTATCTCCCTATCTCCCTTAGAGATAGGGTGAGAAGCTCTGTCATCTGGGGGGTAGCTCAAAGTAAAGCCGCTGCTCCTCCACATCGAGAGGAGCCAGATGAGGTGGTTCGGGCATCTGGTCAGGATGCCACCCGAATGCCTCCCTAGGAAGGTGTTTAGGGCACGTCCAACCGGTAGGAGGCCACGGGGAAGACCCAGGACACGTTGGGAAGACTATGTCTCCCGGCTGGCCTGGGAACGCCTCGGGATTCCCCGGGAGGAGCTGGACGAAGTGGCTGGGGAGAAGAAAGTCTGGGCTTCCCTAATTAGGCTGCTGCCCCCACGACCCGACCTCGGATAAGCGGAAGAAGATGGATGGGTGGATGGATGGGGAAGAAATCTGTGGTTCCTCATGCTACGTCACGGATCATGCGACTGGCTTCCTCATCAACTCTCAAAATGGCTCGGGAATCTCCGTGAGATGAATACTATTTTGATCATACCTATTTATCCGCAAACTTTGGAAGTCTTTTGGTGTGATGAATCAGATATATATGGTAATAGCTTCAAAAGAGAGGGAACTTGTTTTTCCACTCTACTGGTACTGGGAAGAGTAATTTCATAGTGGAAAAAATAAAATAAAAATAAAATAAATAAATGGGGGGCCTACTTGTTAGCAACCAGCAGAGGGTGCTGTTGATCTAGATCCTACAAGTTTTCTGGCTAAAGAAGTGCCATTCATGCCATTATGGACTTAATAATAAAATAGTGCCATGCTTAGTAGAACCAGCAGAGGGCGCCCTTCATTGAGGCTCGGTTCATATTTGTTGGCTAAAGAAATGGAATTTAGACTCTTAAGGAATTTATTGTCGATTACTTGATGAATGTTGATGTATTTTGAAGCAATTAGTGCTCTGGTTGGCTGTAACCAGTAGAGCCACTAATAGCTCAGTCTGGTTTTGGCCTTGAAACAGGAGTTTAAAACATTTAGAAACAGATTCTCCCAAATGTATTAAAAAAATATACATATGATAATTGACCAAGAATTTTTTTTTCATTTTCTTAGGTTAAAGAAAGTATATATATATATATATATATATATATATATATATATATATATATATATATATATATATATATATATATATATATATATATATATATATATATATATATATGTCTTAATAAGGTTATCCAAAAAATAGTGCTCGATACCGTAGTAGAGCGCAATATATGTATGTGTGGGAAAAAAATCACAAGAGTATTTCATCTCTACAGGCCTGTTTCATGAGGGGGGGTACCCTCAATCATCAGGAGATTTTAATGGGAGCATTCGCATACCATGGTTTATATAGGGCACAGAGTGGGTGGGTACAGGCTGGCCTAGGGGCGTGGTGATTGGCTCATGTGTTACCTAGAAGGTGTTTCCGTCTATGGCGGCATGTTGTTACAATTTCGCTGCGCTTGTTGAGGGATGACAGGTCTGGACGGTAAATAATAAACAGTTTCTCTTTCAAGCATAGGTTGCATCTTTTATTACCACTATTGTAAGGTGTGCTGGATGCAAGAATTTGCCATGTTATTGAATATTCAACATTATTGTCTTTGAGGTCCCAAATGTGTTTGCTGAGTTCTGTGGTATTTCGCAGGTTTTTGTTCCTGAAAGAAGCCTTGTGATTGTTCCATCTGGTTTTGAATTCTCCCTCGGTTAATCCTACATATGTGTCGGATGTGTTAATGTCCTTGCGTATTACCTTAGATTGGTAGACAACTGATGTTTGTAAGCACTCCCCGTTGAGAGGGCAATCAGGTTTCTTTCGACAGTTACATCCTTTGTTGGTTTTGGAGTCGTTCTGTTGGGGGCCGACGGCTCATTTGCAATTGTTTTGTTGTGGTTTGAGATGATTTGTCGTATATTGTTCATGCAGCTGTAGCTCAATTTAATGTTGTTCTTGTTGAATACTTTTCTTAGGGTGTTGTCTTTGGGAAAGTGTTTGTCAATCAGATTGAGGAATTTGTGTCCAATGTTCGTTGAGACGTTTTTGCTGTATGGGGGGTTGTACCAGATGATGTCGTTTCGTTTTCTGTTCTTTTTTGGCTGGTTTTCTGGCGTGGGTTCATAGGTGAGGGTGAAATTGTATCCGCTTTCATCAAGGGCTTTTTGGTACGGGGGGGTTGCTTGGTCAAATTCAGCTTTGCTAGATGACAGCATCGATAGCCTTTTATTGATTCCGGTAGGTATTCTTTTCGTGGTGGTGGGTGGGTGGTTGCTGTCATGGTGCACGTATTGGAGTGTTGTGTTGGGTTTCGTGAATGGTTGGTAGCTGTTATTTCTCATATATATATATATAATACAGATTTTCTTCACATCACATTTCAAAGTTGGTGAAGTCACTCTATCACATATGTTTACATTTTTTTTTAGCCTTAAAACGGCTTAAATAAATACAATGATCAATACTACAGTATTAATGACCACTAGATGAGACCAAATGAAACAGAGCGGGATTAAAAAAATTGGATTAAAATAATGTAAAAGTGACTATATGGGTGTTACTTATTTCATGTCGAGAGGGCTCTCATAATGTTAAATAACATCAATAAACAAGGGTTTACTGTACATATTTTGTTTACCTGTCATAAAAATGAGGAAACAAATATTTCAGAATAAAAAAAAAAAAAGAGCAAAATAACCCTTTCTCAATACAAAATAACCAGAAATAAACTACTTTAAATGGCCCATTTTGGCTTAAAAAAAACAACTATTTATCCCTGTTTTACAAATGCAAGTAAAACACTTTAATCAAGAAATAAACCAAGTGGCTATTTATGGCAGTGGTGCATTATTTCAAAAATGTTTGTTCCATTTTTTTTATTATTATTATTATTATTTTTGTCCTCAGGCAAATCATATTGTTGATGTAGATGTGCAGATTTACTTTACAAAAGAGAATTGTGGGATACTTCTCGTGTTGCCTTATTTGTATTTGACTTTATTAAATGGATTTATATTATTATTTGGTGCAGCCGGGCAGGAGGGGATAGAAAGAGAAAAAAAGGAAGACAGAGGGGGAATATTGTGGGGACTAGAGGGGATAAGACAGAGAGACAACAACAACAACAACAACAACAACAACAACAACAACAACAACAACAACAACAACAACAACAACAACAACAGAACAACATCAGCGAATAGGATATGTACAATTATGATAGTAAAAGTGATAGCAGAGAAGCAGTTAGTGAAATAGATATTAATAATACAGAAATGCCAATGAGCATTATTACACTACAAATGGAGCAATTCAAATACCAATAGAAATAGCAATATTGATAATGCATAATAACAATAATTACCTCTATTATCAACAATACACTTGTTTTAAAATGCAAAAATACATATATGCAATGATAACTTCGTTTTCCGTTTTTATTTTTGTATTTTGTAGAAATGCTAAAAAAAAAAAGTGTGTCAATTTGACGACACAGCTTTGTGTTCGTATTAATTATTAGTGTAATTATTTCAGAATGTTCTCCCTACTGTATACTGATTTGCCCCATTTCTTGACTGTTGCTGTTTTTTTTTAAAATTTTTTATATATCTACAATGTGCCACGGGCCCAAAAAATTGAAATAACAGACACCCTTTGGGCACCACTGTGTTAGCACCACTGCAAAATGTCCAGTAGAGGGAGACATTGATTGGAGTGCTGTTGAAGTGTACCATTAAATATTTTAAATTTGGCGTTAAATACGTACCACATTATATAGAGAGCTACTACATCACTTCAGCTGTAAGTAATCCAAAATATTACATTGAATGATACTTATGCATTTGTCGTAAAGGATTACGTTAAATGCATCAAAATGAACATCCAAATGTAGGTTGAAATTCAATGCTTTTGCAATTCAAGCAGTACTTTTCGGTACTTTTCGAAAATAAAGGTGACCACAAAAAATTTCATTATTGGCTTTATTGCAACAAAAAAATCTTAGGGTACATTAAACATATGTTTCTTATTGCAAGTTTGTCCTTAAATAAAATAGTGGACATACAAGACAACTGGTCTTTTATGTTTTAATAGTAAGTAAGCAAACAAAGGCTCCTAATTAGTCTGCTGACATATGCAGTAATTCATTGTGTCATTTATCATTCTATTATTTTGTCAAAATTATGAAGGACAAGTGGTAGAAAATGAATTATTAATCTACTTGTTCATTTATTGTTAATATCTGCTTACTTTCTCTTTTAACATGTTCTATCTACACTTCTGTTAAAATGTAATAATCACTTATTCTTCTGTTGTTTGATACTTTACATTAGTTTTGGATGATACCACAAATTTGGGTATCAATCCGATACCAAGTAGTTACTGGATCATACATTGGTCATATTCAAAGTCCTCATGTGTTCAGGGACATTATTTCCTCAGTTTATAAACATAATATAAATAAATATAAAAACAAAAGAAGATTTTGTGATGTTAAAAAATATCGATGTAATCATAGTAGTATGGACTAGATACGCTATTGTACGTGGTATCATTACAGTGGATGTTAGGTGTAGATCCACCAATGCCGTTTGTTTATATTGTAGCGTCCCGGAAGAGTTGGTGCTGCAGGGAATTCTGGGAATTTGTTCTGTAGTGTTTATGTTGTGTTGCGGAGCAAATATTCTTCCAAAATGTGTTTGTCGTTGTTTAGTGTGATTTCACTAAATCGCACATATTTATGACAGTGTTAGCATTGTTCACACTGCTACCCTTAGTGTGACATGTATTGATTAACGTGGACCCCGACTTAAACAAGTTGAAAAACGTATTCGGGTGTTACCATTTAGCGGTCAATTGTACGGAATATGTACTGTACTGTGCAATCTACTAATACAAGTTTCAATCAATCAAAAACATGTATGGCTGTAGAGTAAGTCTGCCCTTCATCTGTGCGTAAGTTAAATGTTAAGATTATTGTGTCATTAGATCATTGTCGTTTATGAGGTGTTGCGGAGCAAATATTCTCCCAAAAATTAGTTTTTTGTTGTTGTTTGGTGTGGTTTCACTATATCGCACATGTTTACGACAGTGTTGGCATTGTTTATACTGCCACCCTTAGTGTGACATGTATGGCTGTAGAGTAAGTATGCGCTTCATTTAGACTTAGACTTAGACTTAGACAAACTTTAATGACACAAGGGAAATTGTTCCACACAGTAGCTCAGTTACAAATGATGGAAAAGATGTAAAGGACAATGCAGGTATAAAATAGACTAAAAGCAATATAAAATGTAACATATATACGTAATATTTACATAATATATGTACAGTATAAGATATATACTGATATATTATATTATATTACATTTGCGCGTGTGTTTAAAGTTAAGGTTATTGTGTCATTAGATCATTGATGAAATCTTGTTTATGTTATGTTACGGAGCAAATATTCTTCCACATTGTGTTTGTCGTTGTTGTTTAGTGTGGTTTCACTATATGGCACATATTTATGACAGTGTTGGCATTGTTCACACTGCCACCCTTAGCCTTTCATGGCTGTCGAGTAAGTATGCCCTTCATTTGCATATGTGTTAAAAGTTAGGATTATTGTGTCACTAGATCATTGTCGGGTACGATGAAATTGTGTCTATGTTGTGTTGCGGAGCAAATATTCTTCCAAAATGTGTTTGTCGTTGTTTTTTAGCCCTTCATTTGTGCGTATGTTAAAAGTTACGATTATTGTGTCATTAGATCATTGATGAAATCTCGTCTATGTTGTGTCGCGGAGCAAATATTCTTCCAAAATGTGTTTGTCGTTGTTGTTTAGTGTGGTTTCACTATATCAATCAATCAATCAATCAATCTTTATTTATATAGCCCTAAATCACAAGTGTCTCAAAGGGCTGCACAAGCCACAACGACATCCTCGGTACAAAGCCCACATACGGGCAAGGAAAAACTCACCCCAGTGGGACGTCGATGTGAATGACTATGAGAAACCTTGGAGAGGACCGCATATGTGGGTAACCCCCCCCCCTCTAGGGGAGACCGAAAGCAATGGATGTCGAGTGGGTCTGACATAATATTGTGAGAGTCCAGTCCATAGTGGATCCAACATAATAGTAAGAGTCCAGTCCATAGTGGGGCCAGCAGGACACCATCCCGAGCGGAGACGGGTCAGCAGCGTAGAGATGTTCCCAGCCGATGCACAGGCGAGCGGTCCACCCCGGGTCCCGACTCTGGACAGCCAGCACTTCATCCATGGCCACCGGACCTGTGCCCCCCCCCCCCTCAAGGAAAAGGGGAGCAGAGGAGAAAAGAAAAGAAACGGCAGATCAACTGGTCTAACAGGGGGGCTATTTAAAGGCTAGAGTATACAAATGAGTTTTAAGATGGGACTTAAATGCTTCTACTGAGGTAGCATCTCTAATTGTTACCGGGAGGGCATTCCATAGTACTGGAGCCCGAATAGAAAACGCTCTATAGCCCGCAGACTTTTTTTGGGCTCTGGGAATCACTAATAAGCCGGAGTTCTTTGAACGCAGATTTCTTGCCGGGACATATGGTACAATGCAATCGACAAGATAGGACGGAGCTAGACCGTGTAGTGTAGCCAACACTATCATGTTTATGATAGTGTTGGCGTTGTTCACACTGCCACAATTAGCCTTTCATGGCTGTTGAGTAAGTATGCCCTTCATTTGCGTATGTGTTAAAAGTTAGGATTATTGCATACTTGCCAACCTTGAGACCTCCGATTTTGGGAGGTTGGGGGCGTGGGGCGGGGGGCGTGGTTGGGGGCGTGGTTAAGATATATATATATATATATATATAAGAAATACTTGACTTTCAGTGAATTCTAGCTATATATATATATATATATATATATATATATATATATATATATATATATATATATATATATATATATATATATTATTACATATATATATAAATAAATAAAAGAAATACTTGAATTTCAGCGTTCATTTATTTACACATATACACACACATAACACTCATCTACTCATTGTTGAGTTAAGGGTTGAATTGTCCATCCTTGTTCTATTCTCTGTCATTATTTCAGAACACACCCATTATACAAATATACATTATAAAATCAATAAGAAAACGGGAGCTCTAATTTGGGAGTCTGAATTAGGATCAGAAGTTCCTATATAAACATTGCGCACTCACGTCGCCTTTTTGTATTGATTACTGCAGCTGTACACTGGATTCATTCACAAATACAAACTACAACTCACAAACACTTTAGAGTTAGGCTCCACCATCAGAATGTGTACTTAAACTTATAAAGATCACATGGATATTATTCAGTGAGTTGATTCACCAAAACTAACCTGTTATACAGGAGGAAAAAGCACACAGGACGTTTCAATTGTTCACAGACTGGTCGCTCTCATCAGAATGACAAGACACTTCCGGTCTGCAGGTGATAGCATTCAATTGGGAAGAAACGCCCTACTGCCCCCTACTGACCAATGTGAATACTGATAAATGTGTAATGACAGCTCCAAAAACGAATTCAAACCACAAAATAAAATAAATAAATCAACACAAAAATGTGACACATTATGGGTGGGTCACATATGCATGTACAGTAGATGGCAGTATTGTCCTGTTTAAAAGTGTCACAACATTGCTGTTTACGGCAGACCAACTGCTTTACGGTAGACGAAAACTTGACTGCTGTTGTTGTGTGTTGTTACCGCGCTGGGAGGACGTTAATGAAACTGCCTAACAATAAACCCACATAAGAAACCAAGAACTCGCCCTCAATCATTAGCTGTTTATATTGTGGGAAAGCGGATGTGTGAACAGGCTGTCAACACGTCACTCAGGTCCGCATGGAGCTGGAGGGGGCGTGGCCTCCAGCTCCGCCTGAATTTCAGGAGATTTTCGGGAGAAAATTTGTCCCGGGAGGTTTTCGGGATAGGCGCTGAATTTCGGGAGTCTCCCGGAAAATCCGGGAGGGTTGGCAAGTATGGATTATTGTGTCATTAGATCATTGTCGGGCACGATGAAATCTTGTTTATGTTATGTTGCGGAGCAAATATTCTTCCAAAATGAGTTTGTCGTTGTTGTTCAGTGTGGTTTCACTATATGACACATGTTTATGACAGTGTTGGCATTATTCACACTGCCACCCTTAGTGTGACATGTATGGCTGTTGAGTAAGTATGTGCCTTCATTTGCGCGTGTGTTAAAAGTTAAGATTATTGTTTCATTAGATCATTGATGAAATCTCGTCTATGTTGTGATGCGAAGCAAACATTCTTCCAAAATGTGTTTGTCGTTGTTGTTTAGTGTAGTTTCACTATATAGCACATGTTTATGACAGTGTTGGCATTGTTCACACCGCCACCCTTAGTGTGACATGTATGGCTGTTGAGTAAGTATGCCCTTCATTAGCGCGTCTGTTAAAAGTTGAGATTATTGTTGGGCACGATGAAATCTTGGTTTGGCTATGTTAATTATAGACCATATGAATGGGGACTCTTATATTATATATATATATATATATATATATATATATATATATATATATATATATAGGGACTTTTTTTCATTGAAAAAATTCTGAGGCACACCACTAGCAGAAAACATTAAAAAATGAAACCCAGCAGCCGATATTGACAATAAAAAGTCATTCTGGCAATTGTTGGATATGAATTCCAACCATAACCAGGCATGCATCACTATAGCTCTTGTCTCAAAGTAGGTGTACTGTCACCACCTGTCACATCACGCCGTGACTTATTTGGAGTTTTTTTGGTGTTTTCCTGTGTGTAGTGTTTTAGTTCTTGTCTTACGCTCCTATTTTGTTGTTGATTGTCATGTCATTTACGGATGTACTTTGTGGACGCCGTCTGCTCCACACGCTGTAAGTCTTTGCTCTCGTCCAGCATTCTGTTTTTGTTTACTTTGCAGCCAGTTCAGTTTTAGTTTTGCGTAGCCTTCCCTAAGCTTCAATGCCTTTTCTTAGCGGCACTCGCCTTTTGTTTATTTTTGGTTTAAGCATTAGACACCTTTTTACCTGAAAAAAACATTGTCGTCGTTCCCGACATATACAAAGCAATTAGATACCTGCTGCCACCTACTGGTATGGAAGAGTATTACACGGTTACTCTGCCAAGCTCTAGACAATACAGACACTCAACAACGGCACATTTACGGATTCTAATTACTGGTTTGCAAAAAATATTTTTAACCCAATTAGGCGAAATTACATAATCTCCCATGGCACACCAGACTGTATCTCACGGTACACTAGTGCATACTTGCCAACCTTGAGACCTCCGAATTCGGGAGATTGGCGGGGTGGGGGGCGGGCGTTCATGAGTGACTATATCCATTCGGCCACCGTGTTATGGGTTATAGATAAACCTATGGATAACGGAGACATATATAATAGTCTCCTTTTGGTTGTTATCATCAGTCATCAACAATTGAGAACAGAGAAATGGATATTGAAACAGTGCAGGTCTGACTTGGTAGGATATGGACAGCAAGTAGTGGGCAAAGAGAGAGAGAGAGAGAGATCAGAAGGCATAAGAGAAATATCTGCATTTGATTGTTTACATTTGATTATTAACAATCCGGGGAGGGTGTTAGTTTAGGGTTGAAGTTGCCTGGAGGTGTACTTTTATTGCGGTTTTGAAGGAGGATAGAGATGCCCTTTCTTTTATACCTGTTGGGAGTGCATTCCATATGGATGTGGCATAGAAAGAGAATGAGTTAAGACCTTTGTTAGACCGGAATCTGGGTTTAACGTGGTTAGTGGAGCTCCCCCTGGTGTTGTGGTTATGGCGGTCATTTACGTTAAGGAAGTACTTAGACATGTACTTCGGTATCAGGGAGGTGTAGCGGATTTTATAGACTAGGCTCAGTGCAAGTTGTTTTACTCTGTCCTCCACCCTGAGCCAGCCCACTTTGGAGAAGTGGGTAGGAGTGAGGTGGGATCTGGGGTGGAGGTCTAGAAGTAATCTGACTAGCTTGTTCTGGGATGTTTGGAGTCTAGATTTGAGGGTTTTGGAGGTGCTAGGGTACCAGGAGGTGCATGCGTAATCGAAAAAGGGTTGAACGAGAGTTCCGGCCAGAACCCTCATGGTGCTTTTGTTGACCAGAGAGGAGATTCTTTAGAGAAATCTCGTTCATTGGTTGACCTTTTATCACAGGAAAGATTGGACTCTAGAATAGAACCGGGAGACTCCCGAATTTCAGTGCCCCTCCCGAAGATCTCCCGGGGCAACCATTCTCCCGAATTTCTCCCGGACAACAATATTAAGGGCGAGCCGTGATGGCACTGCCTTTAGCGTCCACTTTTTCACCATACAAACAGTGTGCCGGACGAGTCACATGCACACACACGAAAGTGACTGCAAGGCATACTTGATCAACAGCCATACAGGTCACACTGAGGGTGGCCGCGTAAACAACTTTAACACTGTTACAAATATGCACCACACTGTGAAACCCACACCAAAGAAGACTGACAAACACATTTCGGGAGAACATCCGCACCGTAACACAACATAGACACAACAGAACAAATACCCAGAATCCCTTGCATCTCTAACTCTTCCGGGGTACAATATACAAGCCCGCTACCACCAAACCCCGCCCCCTCCCAACACCTCAACCCCCCCACTCTCCCGAATTCGAAGGTCTCAAGGCTGGCAAGTATGGCTGCTCCTATGCTTAAAGGGGAACATTATCACAATTTCAGAAAGGTTAAAACCATTAAAAATCAGTTCCCAGTGGCTTGTTTTATTTTTCGAAGTTTTTTTCAAAATATTACCCATCACGCAACATCCCTATAAAAAGCTTCAAAGTGCCTGATTTTAACCATCGTTATATACACCCGTCCATTTTCCTGTGACGTCACACAGTGATGCCAATACAAACAAACATGGTGCATAGAACAGCAAGCTATAGCGACATCGGCTCGGATTCAGACTCGGATTTCAGCGGCTTAAGCGATTCAACAGATTACGCATATATTGAAACGGATGGTTGTAGTGTGGAGGCAGGTAGCGAAAACGACTTTGAAGAAGAAACTGAAGCTATTGAGCCATATCGGTTTGAACCGTATGCAAGCGAAACCGATGAAAACGACACGACAGCCAGCGACACGGGAGAAAGCGAGGACGAATTCGGCGATCGCCTTCTAACCAACGATTGGTATGTGTTTGTTTGGCATTAAAGGAAACTAACAAGTATGAACTAGGTTTACAGCATATGAAATACATTTGGCAACAACATGCACTTTGAGAGTGCAGACAGCCCAATTTTCATCAATTAATATATTCTGTAGACATACCCTCATCCGTGCTCTTTTCCTGAAAGCTGATCTGTCCAGTTTTGGAGTTGATGTCAGCAGGCCAGGGAAGCTAGGGTCAATATTATTCTCTTGATCATGTTCGGTGGCATAAGGGACGGTGTGAGCCAAGACATCCAGGGGGTTTAGCTCGCTCGTCTGCGGGAACAAACTGCCGCCATTGCTTGCCGTGCTACCGAGGTCCTTTGTCCCTGAATTGCTCACACACTCCGGCAGATTCAATGGGGGTCTGGCGGCAGATTTCTTTGACTTTATCGTTGGAAATGCATCTGCTTTGAGTGTCGCAGGATATCCACACATTCTTGCCATCTCCGTCGTAGCATAGCTTTCGTCGGTAAAGTGTGCGGAACAAACGTCCAATTTCTTGCCACTTTCGCATCTTTGGGCCACTGGTGCAACTTGAATCCGTCCCTGTTCGTGTTGTTACACCCTCCGACAACACACCGACGAGGCATGATGTCTCCAAGGTACGGAAAACAGTCGAAAAAACGGAAAATAACAGATCTGATTTGACTCGGTGTTTGTAATGTGTTTGAGAAAATGGCGGATTGCTTCCCGAGAGCGAATAATAGAAAGGCGTTTAATTCGCCAAAATTCACCCATTTAGAGTTCGGAAATCGGTTAAAAAAATATATGGTCTTTTTTCTGCAACATCAAGGTATATATTGACGCTTACATAGGTCTGGTGATAATGTTCCCCTTTAAGGGCGAGCCGTGATGGCACTGCCTTTAGCGTCCACTTTTTCACCATACAAACAGCGTGCCGGACAAAGTCACATGCACACACACACGAAAGTGACTGCAAGGCATTCTTGATCAACAGCCATACAGGTCACACTGAGGGTGGCCGCGTAAACAACTTTAACACTGTTACAAATATGCGCCACACTATGAACCCACACCAAAGAAGAATGACAAACACATTTCGGGAGAACATCCGCACCGTAACACAACACATAAACACAACAGAACAAATACCCAGAATCCCTTGCAAGTATGGCTGCTCCTATGCTTAACAAATGCATCAATAATTTCATCGTTTTTGGTATCAAAAATAATTGGGTGATTTCCAAGCTAACATGCAGCGGGGTATTTAATTATTACTACATAGCACATTTTTCTTGTACTGTAAGTGTGCCACACAAAAAAAGACATCTTCCCGCTCTCTGAACTCTGCCGCTTTACCTTCAACTACACCCGGGCGGAAAGGAAGAGGGGATTAGGGGGGGATGAAATGAAAAGAAGGAAGTTCATCCTCTGATAAACACATAGCTACACATCCCACTGGACCCGCCGTCTGAGATGGCAGCCGCTGCTAAATAGCGAGCTTGTCTGCGCCGCGCCACTACAAGGGGCGCAGCCACACGGAATTCATGTTTTGTCCCTAGGTTGTTCGTTTGAGAGCGTCAATTTCCATTCAAGTGGGGTGGAGGGGGGGAGGCCTCTCCAGACGCACTGCAGCGCCTTTCACTCAAGACATGCATAATCCCTGCAAGAAGGGAGGGCATAAAACAAAGCGGGGATGTGTAAAAGCATCATATACATACGGCACTTTAGATTGTAACCCTTTCAGGTAGTCTTATGGGTGTTTTTGGTTTTCGGTTTGATATATCTTTTTTTTTTTTTTTTTTTTTTTGGGTGTCGCACCACAAAGGGAAGCGTCTCGGCTCAGTACTTCAAAAGGGGCCTCGGCAATCCCGCGCAGACAGACCACATTTCAGTGGAGCATGCTGTGCCGCTGCGTGCCGGAGAGCTGTGTGGCGGCGTTGCGGAGGAGACTTCTCATTAAAAAAAAATATATAAATCTGCAAAACTACACAGGAAAAGGCACCCTCTCTCGCCACTGGTAGACAGATTGGAACTGTCAAACAAAGCACACAACTGGAAGATGTCTCAAAACAAGACCCTCCCCTGCATTAAAAAAAAAAAAAAAAAAAAAAAAGGAGACAAAATATCTTTAATAAGAATGATTGACAGGTTGTTTACGCAGAATCCTCACCTAATTGATGATTAGACAGCGTGCTATCCTTTTGTCTGTACGGAGCCCCTAAAGCGGGGCAACCCGCGGCTCTTTAGCGCCGCCCTAGTGGCTCTCTGGAGCTTTTTCAAAAATGTATGAAAAATGGACAAAGATGAGGGGGGAAAAAAATATATTTTTTGTGTTAAAGGGGAACATGATCACAATTTCAGAAGGGTTAAAACCATTAAAAATCAGTTCCCAGTGGCTTATTTTATTTTTCGAAGTTTTTTTCAAAATTTTACCCATCACGCAATATCCCTAAAAAAAGCTTCAAAGTGCCTGATTTTAACCATCGTTATATATATATGTGGTGAAGAAGGAGCTGAGCCGGAAGGCAAAGCTCTCAATTTACCGGTCGATCTACGTTCCCATCCTCACCTATGGTCATGAGCTTTGGGTTATGACCGAAAGGACAAGATCACGGGTACAAGCGGCCGAAATGAGTTTCCTCCGCCGGGTGGCGGGGCTCTCCCTTAGAGATAGGGTGAGAAGCTCTGTCATCCGGGAGGAGCTCAAAGTAAAGCCGCTGCTCCTCCACATCGAGAGGAGCCAGATGAGGTGGTTCGGGCATCTGGTCAGGATGCCACCCGAGCGCCTCCCTAAGGAGGTGTTTAGGGCATGTCCGACCGGTAGGAGGCCACGAGGAAGACCCAGGACACGTTGGGAAGACTATGTCTCCCGGCTGGCCTGGGAACGCCTCGGGATCCCCCGGGAAGAGCTGGACGAAGTGGCTGGGGAGAGGGAAGTCGACCCGACCTCGGATAAGCGGAAGAAGATGGATGGATGGATGGATGGTTATATACACCCGTCCATTTTCCTGTGACGTCACACAGTGATGCCAATACAAACAAACATGGCGGATAGAACAGCAAGGTATAGCGACATTAGCTCGGATTCAGACTCGGATTTCAGCGGCTTAACACTGTCTGATAAGATAATTACTAACAACTATGAACTAGGTTTACAGCATATGAAATACATTTGGCAACAACATGCACTTTGAGAGTGCAGACAGCCCATTTCAGGCGCGCTAAGAACATATATTTTTCCACGATTTCAGCACTCAGGTTAACCATACCTAAATAGATGATTGACAGGTTGTTTACGCAGAATCCTCACCTAATTGATGATTAGACAGCGTGCTATCCTTTTGTCTGTACGGAGCCCCTAAAGCGGGGCAACCCGCGGCTCTATAGCGCCGCCCTAGTGGCTCTCTGGAGCTTTTTCAAAAATGTATGAAAAATGGACAAAGATGAGGGGGAAAAAATATATTTTTTGTGTTAAAGGGGAACATGATCACAATTTCAGAAGGGTTAAAACCATTAAAAATCAGTTCCCAGTGGCTTATTTTATTTTTCGAAGTTTTTTCCAAAATTTTACCCATCACGCAATATCCCTAAAAAAAGCTTCAAAGTGCCTGATTTTAACCATCGTTATATATATATATGTGGTGAAGAAGGAGCTGAGCCGGAAGGCAAAGCTCTCAATTTACCGGTCGATCTACGTTCCCATCCTCACCTATGGTCATGAGCTTTGGGTTATGACCGAAAGGACAAGATCACGGGTACAAGCGGCCGAAATGAGTTTCCTCCGCCGGGTGGCGGGGCTCTCCCTTAGAGATAGGGTGAGAAGCTCTGTCATCCGGGAGGAGCTCAAAGTAAAGCCGCTGCTCCTCCACATCGAGAGGAGCCAGATGAGGTGGTTCGGGCATCTGGTCAGGATGCCACCCGAGCGCCTCCCTAAGGAGGTGTTTAGGGCATGTCCGACCGGTAGGAGGCCACGAGGAAGACCCAGGACACGTTGGGAAGACTATGTCTCCCGGCTGGCCTGGGAACGCCTCGGGATCCCCCGGGAAGAGCTGGACGAAGTGGCTGGGGAGAGGGAAGTCTGGGCTTCCCTGCTTAGGCTGCTGCCCCCGCGACCCGACCTCGGATAAGCGGAAGAAGATGGATGGATGGATGGATGGTTATATACACCCGTCCATTTTCCTGTGACGTCACACAGTGATGCCAATACAAACAAACATGGCGGATAGAACAGCAAGGTATAGCGACATTAGCTCGGATTCAGACTCGGATTTCAGCGGCTTAACACTGTCTGATAAGATAATTACTAACAACTATGAACTAGGTTTACAGCATATGAAATACATTTGGCAACAACATGCACTTTGAGAGTGCAGACAGCCCATTTCAGGCGCGCTAAGAACATATATTTTTCCACGATTTCAGCACTCAGGTTAACCATACCTAAATAGATACAAAATACTGCATTACACAAGACTACCCGAATGTACTCGAATGATTGAAAAAAATAAACGTTTTTAAGCTACATTATTGGTAAACACAGTTTATGTATAATAATTTACGTAAATCCGCGAGTAATGAATACAGTTTTCATCAATTAATATATTCTGTAGACATACCCTCATCCGCTCTCTTTTCCTGAAAGCTGATCTGTCCAGTTTTGGAGTTGATGTCAGCAGGCCAGGGAAGCTAGGGTCGATATTGTTCTCTTGATCATCTTCGGTGGCATAAGGGACGGTGTGAGCCAAGACATCCAGGGGGTTTAGCTCGCTCGTCTGCGGGAACAAACTTCCGCCATTTCTTGCCGTGCTACCGAGGTCCTTTGTCCCTGAATTGCTCACACACTCCGGCAGATTCAATGGGGGTCTGGCGGAAGATTTCTCTGACTTTATCGTTGGAAATGCATCTGCTTTGAGTGTCGCAGGATATCCACACATTCTTGCCATCTCTGTCGTAGCATAGCTTTCGTCGGTAAAGTGTGCGGAACAAACGACTGACCATTTCGTCGGCTTTCCCCACAGCCTCGTATTTTGAACAAATTTCGTCCAATTTCTTGCCACTTTCGCATCTTTGGGCCACTGGCGCTACTTGAATCCGTCCCTGTTCGTGTTGTTACACCCTCCGACAACACACCGACGAAAGTGAGAAAATGGCGGATTGCTTCCCGATGTGACGTCACAACGTCACATCCATTAATTCGCCAAAATTCACCCATTTAGAGTTCGGAAATCGGTTAAAAAAAATATATGGTCTTTTTTCTGCAACATCAAGGTATATATTGACGCTTACATAAGTCTGGTGATAATGTTCCCCTTTAATATGGTTTCTGTAGTAGGACAAACATGACACAAACCTACCTAATTGTTAAAAATCACACTGTTTAGGGGGTGTGGGAAAAAATCGATTCGAATTCAAATGGCGATTCTCACCATGTGCGATTCAGTATCGATTCTCAATTTTCAAAAATCGATTTATTTTTATTTATTTTATTTTTTCCCCCATTTTTTAAAATATTTTTAAATTTTATTTATTTATTTATTCCAACAAAACAATACACAGCAATACCATAACAATGCAATCCAATTCCAAAACCAAACCCGACCCAGCAACACTCAGAACTGCAATAAACAGAGCAATTGAGAGGAGACACAAACACGACACAGAACAAACCAAAAGTAATGAAACAAAAATTAATATTATCAACAACAGCATCAATATTAGTTACAATTTCAACATAGCAGTGATTAAAAATCCCTCATTGATATTATCATTAGACATTTATAAAAAAATAAAAAAATAAAAAATAACAATAGTGTCACAGTGGCTTACTCTCATAAGCTTGACAACACACTGTGTCCAATATTTTCAAAAAGATAAAATAAGTCATATTTTTGGTTCATTTAATAGTTAAAACAAATGTACATTATTGCAATCAGTTGATAAAACATTGTCCTTTACAATTATAAAAGCTTGTTACAAAAACCTACTACACTGCTTGCATGTCAGCAGACTGGGGTAGATCCTGCTGAAATCCTATGTATTGAATGAATAGAGAATCCTTTTGAATCGGGAAAATATCGTTTTTGAATCGAGAATCGCGTTGAATCGAAAAAAATCGATTTATAATCGAATCGTGACCCCAAGAATCGATATTGAATCGAATTGCGGGACACCCAAAGATTCGCAGCCCTAATATTTATATTAAACATGCTTCACTGATTCGAGTACTTGGCGAGCACCGTTTTGTCCTACTAATTATGGCGGTCCTTGAACTCACCTTAGTTTGTTTACATGTACAACTTTCTAGGACATGTTTTATGCCACTTCTTTTTCCGTCTCATATTGTCCGCCAAACTTTTAATGTTGTGCATGAATGCACAAAGGTGAGTTTTGTTGATGTTATTGACTTGTGTGGAGTGCTAATCAGGCATATTTGGTCACTGCATGACTGCAAGCTAATCGATGCTAACATGCTATTTAGGCTAGCTATATGTACATATTGCATCATTATGCCTCATTTGTAGCTATATTTGAGGTCAATTAGTTTCCTTTAAGTCCTCTTAATTAAATTTATATCATGACACACTATCTGTATGTAATATGGCTTTTAATTTTTTGCAGCTCCAGACAGATTTGTTTTTGTATTTTTGGTCCAATATGGCTCTTTCAACATTTTGGGTTGCCGACCTCTGCCCTAAAGGAATATGGGGATTTTTTTTTTTTTTTTAGATATGTATCATAGTTTCATTTTCCGGACAGACCCGTTCAAGAGCAGACATACATTGTCATACATACAGTCGCGATCAGAAGTTTACATACACTTGTAAAGAACGTAATGTCATGGCTGTCTTGAATGTGGCGTTCCCCAAGGATCAATACTGCGACCAAAATTGTTCATTCTCTATATAAATTACATGTAAAGTTACAAAGTATCTGACGTGAGTACTATTTGCAGATGATACCACAGCTTTTTGTTCAGGTGAGAACACACAGAAGCTAATAAAAATAATAATATAAGAAATTAATACATTTAAGGGATGCTTTGACAAAAACAGACTAAATACAATGTGGAGGTTTCTCTCCTCCAGGTTCCTCGGACCACCAAGCACTGACATGACAGTTCCGGTTCAGGGTTATAACACTGTTTTATTTCGTAAATTGTCACATTGTGTTGGTGACGAACCCCAAGATGCAGAGATGACGATAGGCATTGAGCGGGAAAACTTTATTTAATGTCCAAAAGTGAAACTAAAGAAAATACACAAACCAGGAACGCCAAACTGGAAAGCGGGAAACAGGATCCAGCAAACAGGAACTAGGAACAAAAAGACAGAAAGCAGTCCATGGCATACAGGAACAGAGACAAGTAACAGGTAGGGAGCTACAAGTATTACTGACAAGTATTCATGACAATAATCCAGCTGTGACTGGATGGCAGGGCAGGTATAAATAGCAGCTGGCTGATTGACACCAGGTGTGGCCAGGTGCCAGTCAGCCTCAGCTGAGGGGACAGCACTCAGAGAGACAAACAGGAAACTGAACCAAAATAAGAGTGCTGACAGGAAATAAAACAAACACAGAGGAAAAACTAAAACTAAAAGTTTTCAGCAATTGTCTTTTTCTGTCTGGCTCTCTCTCTCTCGCTCTAGCTCCACCCCCCTCTCCTACCCGGCTGCTGCCTTTTAACAGAGCGACAGGTGATTAGATAAGCAGGCCCAGGTGAACCATCTACGCACCTGTCGCTGATCTCGAAGCCGATCCTGGCACACCCCGCTTCGCTGCAGGTCCGCAGGCCACGCCCCCTCCACATACAAATAAGATACATTTATTTGGAAACAGTAGGAAAGTCAGTCAAACACAAATACATATACACTATATTGCCAAAAGTATTTGGCAACCCATCCAAATGATGAGAATCAGGTGTCCTAATCACCTGGCCCGGCCACAGGTGTATAAAATCAAGCGCTTAGGCATGGAGACTGTTTCTACAAACATTTGTGAAAGAATGGGTCGCTCTTAGTGATTTCCAGCGTGCCACCTGTGCAACAAATCCAGTCGTGAAATTTCCTTGCTCCTGAATATTCCAAAGTCAACTGTCGGCTTTATTATAAGAAAAGTGAAGAGTTTGGGAACAACAGCAACTCAGCCACCAAGTGGTAGGCCACGTAAACTGACAGAGAGGGGTCGGCGGATGCTGAAGCGCATAGTGCAAAGACTTTCTGCACAGTCAGTTGGTACAGAGCTCCAAACTTCATGTGATCTTCCAATTAGCCCACGTACAGTACGCAGAGAGCTTCATGGAATGGGTTTCCATGGCCGAGCAGCTGCACCGAGTCCAATGCAAAGCGTGTGATGCAGTGGTGTAAAGCACGTCACCACTGGACTCCAGAGCAGTGGAGACGACTTGAATCACGCTTTTCCATCTGGCAATCCTTCGGACGAGTCTGGGTTTGGAGGTTGCCAGGAGAACGCTACATTTCGGACTGCATTGTGCCAAGTGTGAAATTTGGTGGAGGAGGAATTATGGTGTGGGGTTGTTTTTCAGGAGTTGGGCTTGTCCCCTCAGGTGGACTGACATCATATAGAATCCTATGGGTTAGGAATGGGATGGCACTTGAAGTTCATATGTGAGTCAAGGCAGGTGGCCAAATACTTTTGGCAATATAGTTTAGCATAGGCATTTACTGGGTAAACTAAGTCACATTTTTAGGTGTAATAATACTGTACTTTGGACAAAAACTCTTCCAAAAAAACATCAGGCTTTAGGGTCGCCAGCAGTGCAGAATTATTTGTTAGTGAAGCCAGGGGTGGTGCGCTTTCATTTCCTTATTTGAGTAGAGACTCTGTGGGCCTGCACAAGGAGAAGTATGCATTTCAAACAATGTTAGCAAGCGTCCTCTTACAGTCGTACAGACACTGTGATCTAGTTCGGAGCGCAAAAGATTCGCACATTTGCTTATTTCTACTTTGCCATTGGGCTCACACCATTATAGTCACTCGTACCTAATTTGTATTTTATTATAAATACAGAGTGTTTATTTAATTCAAAATATTGTTCTGATAGTGTTGCGTTTTCTGTATTTTCCTAAGCCTGTGTCTGTCCAGACGTGGACTGTGGGGGTTTTGTTTTCCCGAGATGCAATATAAGTTGGAGCGGACATGGCGTGAAGGTAAATACATATTTTATTTTAACACTTACAAAAGGTACAAACTAAAGGCGTGCACAAGGCGGAGAACAAACTTGGCTATGCAAACAATAAACTAGCACAAAGGCAAAAACTATGGACATAAAACAAAAGACTTACTGTGGCATGGCATGAAGCATAAGCTATGTTAAACATGAATCTCAAGGGTAGCATCAGTCGCGGAGGTAGCAGAGGTAGCAAGGGTAATGTCGCCAGGCCGACCAACAGAAAGTGACAGGCTTAAATAATAGTGACATCATTGGCAACAGGTGCGTGAGTGCAAATGTGAAACAGGGGAAACTAATGGTAGTCATGGTGACAAAAACAATGGAGCGTAAACAGAAACTAAAAGAGTCCAAAAACCAAACAGAACCTGGCCAAACAAAAACATGATCAACAGACATGACAGTGTCCTTATTTGTAACCTACAACAGACCATTTTTTTTTAACATTTTTTTTTTTTTTTTACAAATGGCCATTTTAAATGAGCCTAATAAGTTGCGCCGAGCAACAAGCGACCATGTAAATATGTACAAAGAATCAGAGCAAATGGATGATGCTGCACTTGATACGAAGTTTGATTGTTAATTTAAGGAACAACACTTCCCCTTTTTGTTGATAGGTGACGACGCCAGCGTATTAAAAGTAGTTAACATCTTGTAACATTTCGAATGTCAAGGGACAAGCGGTAGTGTGTATATATGTATATACAGTGTCTGTGAGTGTATATATGTATATATGTGTGTGTATATATATATGTATATATGTGTGTGTATATATACAGTATATGCATGTGTATATATATATATATATATATATATATATATATACATATATATATATATATATATATATATATATATATATATATATATTGTACAGGCCAAAAGTTTGGACACACCTCCTCATTCAAAGGGTTTTCTTTATTATCATGAATATTTACATTGTAGATTGTCACTGAAGGCATCAAAACTATGAATGAACACATTTGGAGTTATGTACTTAATAAAAAAAAGGTGAAATAACTGAAAACATGTTTTATATTCTAGTTTCTTCAAAATAGCCACCCTTTGCTCTGATTACCGCTTTGAGCACTCTTGGCATTCTCTCGATGAACTTCAAGCACACCCATCCATCCATCCATTTTCTACCGCTTATTCACTTTGGGGTCGCGGGGGGCGCTGGAGCCTATCTCAGCTACAATCGGGCGGAAGGCGGGGTACACTCTGGACAAGTCGCCACCTCATCGCAGGGTCAACACAGATAGACAGACAACATTCACACACTCACATCCACACACTAGGGCCAATTTAGTGTTGCCAATCAACTTATCCCCAGGTGCATGTCTTTGGAACTGGGAGGAAGCCGGAGTACCCGGAGGGAACCCACGCAGTCACGGGGAGAACATGCAAACTCCACACAGAAAGATCCCGAGCCTGGGATTGAACCCAAGACTACTTAGGACCTTCGTATTGTGAGGCAGATGCACTAACCCCTCTGCCACCGTGAAGCCCCTCAAGCACACCCGTGAAGTGAAAATTATTTCAGGTGACTACCTCTTGAAGCTCATCGAGAGAATGCCAAGAGTGTGCAAAAAAAGTAATCAGAGCAAAGGGTGGCTATTTTGAAGAAACTAGAATATAAAACATGTTTTCAGTTTTCAGACATTTTTTTGTGATTAATCGTAAGCATACTATACCATAGTAAGCAAACAAATATGAAATATTATTTATGTCTTTAAAGGCCTTCTGAAATGAGATTTCTTATTTAAACGGGGATAGCAGGTCCATTCTATGTGTCATACTTGATCATTTCGCGATATTGACATATTTTTGCTGAAAGGATTTAGTAGAGAACATCGACGATAAAGTTCACAACTTTTGGTCGCTGATAAAAAAGCCTTGCCTGTACCGGAAGTAGCAGACGAGTAGCGTGACGTCACAGGTTGTGGAGCTCCTCACATCTGCACATTGTTTACAATCATGGCCACCAGCAGCGAGAGCGATTCGGACCGAGAAAGCGATGATTTCCCCATTAATTTGAGCCAGGATGAAAGATTCGTGGATGAGGAAAGTGAGAGTGAAGAACTAGAGGGCAGTGGGAGCGATTCAGATAGGGAAGATGCTGTGAGCGGCGGGTGGGACCTGATATTCAGCTGGGAATGACTAAAACAGTAAATAAACACTAGACATATATACACTCTATTAGCCACAACACAACCAGACTTATATTTAATATGCCACAAATGAATCCCGCATAACAAACACCTCCCCCCTCCCGTCCATATAACCCGCCAATACAACTCAAACACCTGCACAACACACTCAATCCCACAGCCCAAAATACCGTTCACCTCCCCAAAGTTCATACAGCACATATATTTCCCCAAAGTCCCCAAAGTTACGTACGTGAGACTTTTTGAGACTTTTATTAGTAGGTTGCACAGTGAAGTACATATTTCGTACAATTGACCACTAAATGGTAACACCCGAATACGTTTTTCAACTTGATTAAGTCGGGGTCCACTTAAATTGATTCATGATACATATATATACTATCATATATACTATCATCATAATACAGTCATCACACAAGATAATCATCAGGGTGTATACATTGAATTATTTACGTGACATGCACATAGCGGGCAAGCGATCAAATGTTTGGAAGCGTACTCACGGTACCGTGTCTGCGTATCCAACTCAAAGTCCTCCTGGTAAGAGTCTCTGTTGTCCCAGTTCTCCACAGGCCAATGGTAAAGATTGACTGTCATCTTTCGGGAATGTAAACAATGAAACACCGGCCGTGTTTGTGTTGCTGAAGTCGGCCGCAATACACCGCTTCCCACCTACAGCTTTCTTCTTTGCTGTCTCCATTGTTCATTGAACAAATTGCAATAGATTCACCAACACAGATGTCCAGAATACTGTGGAATTTTGCGATGAAACAGACGACTTAATAGCTGGCCACCATGCTGTCTCAAAATGTCCTCCACAATCCGCGACGTCACGCGCTGACGTCATCATACCGAGACGTTTTCAGCAGGATATGTCGCGTGAAATTTAAAATTGCACTTTAGTAAACTAATGCCGTATTGGCATGTGTTGCAATGTTAAGATTTCATCATTGATATATAAACTATCAGACTGCGTGGTCGGTAGTAGTGGGTTTCAGTAGGCCTTTAATATTTGTTTGCTTACTATGGTATTTTATTTATTTTTTATTTGTTCACTGTTCTGTAACAGAGAACAAGGAAATTGGATAAAATTGCTATGGTATGACAAGGGGTAGGATTAAATAAGCCCTGCTTCTTCCTACTCCTTTTCGAACGGGCTGTAAGGAAACAACTGGAAATGTGTGATGCATGGCATTGTATCGTACGCATGTTGGAAATAAACTGAAACTGAACTAAACTGAACTGAATTATCTATATATATATATATATATATATATATATGGTTATACTTGTATAGCGCTTTGACACTATTTCCACATTCACCCATTCACACACACCTTCACACGCACATTCACACAGCTGGGGATTGAACCAGGAACCCTCAGGTTGCTGGCACGGCCACTCTCTCAACCCCACCACGCCGTCCCAACCTAAGTGAAAAATACTTTTTTTGGGGAGAATACTACCTACGGTCAGAAAAAGCACTGTTTTTGACAACATCAGCAGCGTCGTTCAAAAAAGCTTTTATCAATTACGCCAAATAGCGAAAGTGAAACCGCTTCTATCAAGTCATGATCTTGAGAAATTAATCCACGCCTTTATCTCGACTCGTCTTGATTACTGTAATGCCCTGTATGTAGGCATTAGCCAGGCCTCCCTCGCCCGCCTGCAGCTCGTGCAGAACTCTGCTGCTCGTCTGCTAACACAGACCCGCAGACGTGAGCTCATCACCCCTATTTTAGCGTCCCTTCACTGGCTCCCTGTGCGTTATCGAATACATTTTAAACTCCTTTTATTTGTTTTTAAATGTCTAAACAACCTCGCGCCAACCTATCTCTCCGACCTCCTTCAGCCTTACTGCCCCACCCGATCCTTAAGATCAGCCGATCAGCTGCTGTTGACGGTCCCTGACACAAGGCTGAAGCTTAGAGGTGACAGAGCTTTCGCCGTTGCTGCTCCCAAGCTCTGGAACGACCTACCCCTGAGTGTTAGACAAGCCTCCTCTCTTCCTGTTTTTAAATCTCTCTTAAAAACATACTTTTATTCCATGGCTTTTAACACTGAGTGATATCCATCCTGCAATGGCGCCCCATAGTACACCTGCTGTGAACCTGTTTTTATGTTTTTATTTATTCTATTTTAATTATTTATTTTTTTATCGTGTTCTGTTTGTGTTGTGTTGTGTTTGCTCTGTACTTGTTTTATCTTTTAACCTGTTCATTGTACAGCACTTTGGCTACCCCTGTGGTAAATTTTAAATGTGCTTTATAAATAAAGTTGATTTGATTTGATTTGAACATAAATACAAATGCCTCTGGTAGAGGCCAATATCCACAAAGCAGTGCAATACCCAGCAAGGCCTCTGGAGGGCAGTCTCAGGCTGTGCCAGCCACTGCGGCCGCTCTCATTAGTGAGGCCGCAGCCCACTCCAACATGTCTCATAAACGTCAACACCAATACAGCAAAGGGACAGTGGGCCTGGATGTAACAAACACAGACACCGTGGAAAGTCCACGCTGTCTGTCAAATCAATCACAATAAAAGCTGCATTTTCACAACCCCGGGCATGGAAACTACCTGCAAAAAAAGTTTGCATAACAGCATATTTAAATGCCTTATAAACGCTGGCGGTGTTTGACTTTGCCGTGGTCAGTGTGCTTTCCGTCACCTTGTTCATTATCAAGACTCGCTTTTTTTCCCCCTGTTGCCTTCACTTGGGGCCAGAGGAGCCAGGCGGATTGGCGATAACCTGCGTTTTGTTTCCTCGCCGACACGAGTCATTAATCATCAGGCAAAGCCGCACTTCGCTGTATAATAATAAGGACTGGCTGCCTCGCCGCCGCCCCAATTGCCTTTCATTGCGCCGATGCCAAATTGGAGGCGAGCGGTCATAGCCAGACACTACTCCCCTGTCCCCAGACTGTCTCATCATTTAGGTATTTATCCATCTCGGGCTTGTCTGCGGAGCTTCTCCATGCTCTCCCGAGAGGCCTGAGATTGTTAGGCGAGGGGGGAGGAGGATCAGATTTGTTGCTCGGGCGTTTTTTTTTTTTTTTTTTTTTTTGGCTTTGATTCTGTGCCTATAAGTTAGGGATTAGAAAGCAAATTTCCCACAGGGCAGCGGTGGATTTGCTGGTGTTTAACTGTTTAACCTGTCTTAGTCCTGTTCGGTGAAGGGTGTGGGCGGCGATGTGTGTTGGGGGCGGAGGGGAGGGTGGGGAGTAGGGTTTAGTGGGAGAGATGTGGTCAACAGGCCCTGAGAGACCCTGGTGGACTAAAGGCAAAGCCATCGACAAGAAAGGCGAGCTAATCCATCACAACCCAGTGCGGCGTTTTATGCCGGAGTGCGATAACCGTCTTGTCACGTGACTGCAAATGGCATGGGTGGCGCCCCCTGTGGGTCGGGCTTAAAATGCTTGTGGTACCGATATCCTCAAACTACTACTACGGTACATTTTTAGTCTACTTTACACCTGCATTATCCTTTCCATCCTTACACTTTCCATCCTTTGTAACTGAGCTACTATGTAGAACAAGGTCCCTTGTGGATCAATAAAGTTAGTCTAAGTCTAAGTCCAAAGTCGTTGCACCCTTAGGGATGGTAACCAAATTCGGTACTTTTAACTAGAGATGTCCGATAATGGCTTTTTTGCCGATATCCGATATTGTCCAACTCTTAATTACCGATTCCGATATCAACCGATACCGATAGATACAGTCGTGGAAACAACACATTATTATGCCTAATTTTGTAAAAAAGTTTTCCAAAATAAATCAACTCAAGTTATGGAAAAAAATGCCAACATGGCACTGCCATATTTATTATTGAAGTCACAAAGTGCATAATTTTTTTTTTAACATGCCTCAAAACAGCAGCTTGGAATTTGGGACATGGGTGGGGTTGATACTACTTCCGGTTCGATTTGTTCACAGATAAACACGCATTTTTGCATTTTGCATGAACATGAATTGGATTTTTGTGTTTTTCTTTCTTTCATAGTTCTTTTTATTGATTTCACATTCACATTAACAACATATTCATACCCTCTTCATCCCCTACCCCTGCTGTCACTCAAAACAAAAACAAAAAACAAAAGAAAGAGTACAAAAGTACCCGGAGTAAAAAAAATAAAAAAAATAAATAAATAAAGTTTAGTACAAGGCACTTAAAACAAAGTAATTGAAAACTGAAACATAATGTAGACACAGCATGACAAGGCCATATTTAGGTACATATCTAGGACTCTTCCTGCACTTGTGTAGAAGATTGGTCAAAAAAAGTCAAAAAAGGTATCCACACTTTAAAAAACTTGTTTTCAGAGCCCCGTAATGTATATCTTATTTTCTCGAGCTTCAGGTTTGCTAGTACGTCCCTTATCCAGTGGGAGACTAAAGGTGGGACAGCCTCCTTCCACTTCAACAATATCAGGCGGTGTGCGAGGAGGATGGTAAAGGCAACTATTTTGTGACCCCCGACAGGTAGTTCCATCCCTTCAGGAATGATTCCAAATACAGAAATTAAAGGGTTTGGATCGATTTGAATTGTTAAGCCCGTGGAGAGTGCTTCGAAGATGGACTTCCAGTACCCCTTTAGCTTCGGACAAAGCCAAAACATGTGTATTAATGTTGCGTTATCTAGTTTACATCTATCGCATAATGGGTTAATATGGGGAAATATTTTTGCTAATTTTGCTTTTGAGAAGTGCACCCAGTGTATCACTTTAAATTGGACCAGTGAGTGTCGTGCGCACATTGAAGATGAATGAACCCTTTTCTCAATTTTTGCCCAGGTTACGTCATTTATTGATGTTTGGAGGTCTTGTTCCCATGCTGTTCTGATGCTTCGCATGGAAGTGCATTCTAATCCTGAGAGTATATGTGAGATTGCCCTCTTCTTTATTGGATTTAAAGACATAATTTCATCTGTGGTTGATTTAGAGCAGGGGTGCTCATTACGTCGATCGCGATCTACCGGTCGATCTCGGAGGGCGTGTCAGTCGATCACCAGCCAGGCATTAAAAAAATAGTCCTAAAAATGAGCGATCATAAATCTTCACTATGACGTCACTTTCGTCACTTGATTGACATTCACGGCACCCGAGGGTCTTCTGAGATGACGCTGGCTGCTGCCAGCTCATTAAAATTACCGACTGGAAGACGAGAAACACTTTATTTCAACAGACTCTGGCGCCGTACCTGTCGTCAAAACTCCAAAGACCGACTGCACAGTTGCACAGTTGCGCTACCAAAATAGGAGTCTCAGAAAGCTGGCGTGCACAAGCTAGCAAGCTACGGAGTTTGCCGACAATGTATTTCTTGTAAAGTGTATACAAAGGAGTACGGAAGCTGGACAAATAAGATGCCAAAAACCAACCACTTTAATGTGGTATTGGACAGAAAGGAGGACTTTTTTTCTCCTCCATTCGAAAATGCGGACGTTATCATCACCACTCTCTGATTCCAATCAATGCAAGTCATCAGAATCAGGTAATACACCAACTTATATTCTTGTCTTCATGAAAGAAAGGAATCTATATGTGTTAAACATGCTTGTATTATCTTTAAACACCTTTAAGTTGTTAACAATATTAACTATATGTGTTAAACATGCTTGCATTATCTTTAACCACCTTTAAGTTGTTAACAATATTAACTATATGTGTTAAACATGCTTGTATTATCTTTAACCACCTTTAAGTTGTTAACAATATTAACTATATGTGTTAAACATGCTTGTATTATCTTTAAACACCTTTAACTTGTTAACAATATTAACTATATGTATTAAACATACTTGTATTATCATTAAACACCTTTAATGTATTAACAATATTAACTATATGTGTTAAACATGCTTGCATTATCATTAAACACCTTTAACTTGTTAACAAAAACATATATTTCATAAATAAGTAAATATAAATTATATATATGAATGAGGTAGATCCCCACGACTTGATCAATTGAAAAGTAGCTCGCCTGCAGAAAAAGTGTGAGCACCCCTGATTTAGAGGGTTTGTTAGGGAACTGCGGAAGAACTGTTTCAACATAATCCCTTATCTGGAAATATCTAAATTTTAAGATTAAATTTCTTGGACAACTCCGTAAAAGAGGTGAATATATTGTCTATAAAAAGATCATTGAAGCATTTCAACCCCCTTTGATGCCACATATTAAAAGCTGTGTCAAGTGTTGAAGGTGGAAAGCAGTGATTTGATGCCACTGGACTGAAAAGGCTCATTCCTTGCAGGTTAAAATGTTTTCGAAATTGACAGTATATTTTGAGCGAGTGACTTACTACAGGATTAATATTAATTGTCTTCACTGATAGAGGCAAAGCTGCAGCCATTAGGGCTGCTAAGGAAGCAGAACCACAAGAATGTGTCTCCAGCTTCACCCATGTAGGACTTTCCTTATGTAGATGGTAATATGTCCAGTATGACATGCAATGCAAGTTTTGTGTTTTTCTGGGAAAAATAAAAATCCATAAAACGAAAACAGCACAAAATCAAATTTTATGGCAATATTTTAATGAAAATCAACCCTTTTTTTGTTTATTTTCAAAACTGCCATATGTAATAAAAATCGAAAAACGGCCCTAACTTTTTTTTTTTAATTTGCGTTTCAGAATTGGAAATAGAATGTACGGAAGGTACACGGACCCCCAGTAATCGAATCGAATGGTTAGTTGCCAAAAGATTCACACCACTTGTAGGTGTGTACAAAAAAAATTATTCACATCCGAATCGCGATTCTTATTTATCCTGATTCAAAACAGATGAATCATTTTCAAAAATCTATTTTGTGTGCACAAAAAAAAATGGTTCACATCCGAATCGCGATTTTTATTCATCCCGATTTAAATTGATTCATAATTTAAAAACAAAACAAAAAAAAACCATAACAAAAATAAATAAAATAAATAATAATTAGAATCAATTGAAACAACGTTTTTATGTCATTTTTTTCTAACCTGTAACCTATTTTTAAAAAGTTTCATAATAATTATAATATCAAATAATACATGTGAAAATTGGTTTTGATTGAGAATCGTGTTAAATCAAAAATCAATTCTGAATCGAATTATCACCCCAGTAATCGGATCGAATTGTTAGATTCACACCACTTGAAGGTTTGCACAAAAAATTATTCACATCCAAATCGCGATTCTTACTCATCCCGATTCAAAATGAATTCATCATTTTCAAAAATCGATTTAATTTTTTTTAAAATGTATTATTTTTTTCATCAATCAATCAATCAATCAATCAATCAATCAATCAATCAATCAATCAATCAATCAATCAAAGCTTATTTATATAGCCCTTACTCACAAATGTCTCAAAGGGCTGCACAAGCCACAACGACGTCCTCGGCTCGGATCCCACATCAGAGCAAGGAAAAACTCTATTAGAATCAATTTAAAAAAATAAGTTTTTAAGCCATCTCCATGCAACTACAAGTAGCTTTTCTAAAGTGTAACCTGCTTTCAGAAAGTCGTATTTTAATTATTGCATCAAATACATTGCGTTTTAATCAAGAATCTCATTGCATCGGTTCGGAATCTAATTATCACCACAGGAATCGGAATCGAATCGAATCGTTAGGTAAAAATGGTTCACAACCGAATCGCGATTTTTATTCATCCCGATTTTAAATTGATTCATAATTTTCAAAAATCAAAAAAAAAAAAAAAATTTAAAAAAAGAAAGGAATAATAATAAGAATCAATTAAAACAACGTTTTTATAGACTTAGACTTCTTTTTTATTGTCATTCAAATTTGAACTTTACAGTACAGATAAGAACGAAATTTCGTTGCA
This sequence comes from Nerophis lumbriciformis, assembly GCF_033978685.3. Classification (NCBI taxonomy): domain Eukaryota; kingdom Metazoa; phylum Chordata; class Actinopteri; order Syngnathiformes; family Syngnathidae; genus Nerophis; species Nerophis lumbriciformis. The sequence goes on along the minus strand of NC_084555.2, from coordinate 7,308,591 downwards.
TTAGCTCATGGTAGTGCAGGATAAAAAAGCAATAAGGTGCATATATAAATAAATAAATAGGTTACTGTACAGATAAATATATTGCAGTTTTTCATATGCGTCCACGTTTATGGATGTATATTATATTGTCTTTTTTATTCCAGCGAGTTAATCCATTTTGGGGGGAATTGAGGGGATTATTATGATGCGTTCAAGAGTCTTACGGCCTGAGGGAAGAAGCTGCTACAGAACCTGGAGGTTCTGCTTCGTAGGCTGCGGAACTTCTTTCTAGAGTCCAGCAGTGAAAACAGTCCTTGGTGGGGGTGGGAGGAGTCTTTGCAGATTTTCTGAGCCCTGGTCAGGCAGCGGCTTTTTGCCATCTCCTGGATAGGAGGAAGAGGAGTCCTGATGATCTTTTCCTTTAATTTTTTATGTTATATTTTCTAACCAAACCTATTTTATAAAAGTTTCATAATGATTATTATATCAATTAATACATGTAAAAAATGTTTTTAATTGAGAGTCATGTTTAATTTTGGAACAATATCCCTATTGTTATTCGGAAGGCTCCCTCTTTTACGACTTTTAAATCACGTCTTAAAACATATTTTTACTCTTTGGCTTTTAAACCAGCATGAGATTTGTGTGATTGTAGTGTATTTTATTTTCCGTGATGTATTTTATGTATTTACTCGTTTATAGTTACATTTTGTATATTACTGACTCTTCTAGTATAAATGTCTTAACTTATGTGCAGCACTTTGTGAAACTTCTATTGTTTTTTGAAATGTCCTTATCAAATAAAGTGGATTGGATTGGATTGGATGTTAAATCGATTCTGAATCGAATCATCACCCCAGTAATCGGACCGAATTGTTAGATTCACACCACTTGTAGGTGTGCACAAAAGAAAATATTCACATCCGAATCGTGATTCTTACTCATCTCGATTCAAAATGAATTCATAGTTTTCAAAAATCAATTTAAGATTTTTTTATAAGTATTTTTTTTTTTTTAAATAAGAATACATTTTTTAAAATACGTTTTTAAGCCATCTCCATGCAACTAGAAGTCGCTTTTCTAACCTTTAACCTGCTTTCAAAAAGTTGTATTATACAAACCCCGTTTCCATATGAGTTGGGAAATGGTGTTAGATGGAAATATAAACGGAATACAATGATTTGCAAATCCTTTTCAACCCATATTCAATTGAATGCACTACAAAGACAAGATTTTTTGATGTTCAAACTCATAAACTTTATTTTTTTTTTTGCAAATAATAATTAACTTAGAATTTCATGGCTGCAACACGTGCCAAAGTAGTTGGGAAAGGGCATGTTCACCACTGTGCTACATGGCCTTTCCTTTTAACAACACTCAGTAAACGTTTGGGAACTGAGGAATTGTTTCCCATTCTTGCTTGATGTACAGATTAAGTTGTTCAACAGTCCGGGGGTCTCCGTTGTGGTATTTTAGGCTTCATAATGCGCCACACATTTTCAATGGGAGACAGGTCTGGACTACAGGCAGGCCAGTCTAGTACCCGCACTCTTTTACTATGAAGCCACGTTAATGTAACACGTGGCTTGGCATTGTCTTGCTGAAATAAGCAGGGGCGTCCATGGTAACGTTGCTTGGATGGCAACATATGTTGCTCCAAAACCTGTATGTACCTTTCAGCATTAATGGTGCCTTCACAGATGTGTAAGTTACCCATGTCTTGGGCACTAATACACCCCCATACCATCACAGATGCTGGCTTTTACACTTTGCGCCTATAACAATCCGGATGGATCTTTTCCTCTTTGGTCCGGAAGACACGACGTCCACAGTTTCCAAAAACAATTTGAAATGTGGACTCGTCAGACCACAGAACACTTTTCCACTTTGTATCAGTCCATCTTAGATGAGCTCAGGCCCAGCGAAGCCGACGACGTTTCTGGGTGTTGTTGATAAAGAGTTTTCTCCTTGCATAGGAGACTTTTAACTTGCACTTACAGATGTAGCGACCAAATGTAGTTACTGACAGTGGGTTTCTGAAGTGTTCCTGAGCCCATGTGGTGATATCCTTTACACACTGATGTCGCTTGTTGATGCAGTACAGCCTGAGGGATCGAAGGTCAAGGGCTTAGCTGCTTACGTGCAGTGATTTCTCCAGATTCTCTGAACCCTTTGATGATATTACGGACCGTAGATGGTGAAATCCCTAAATTCCTTGCAATAGCTGGTTGAGAAAGGTTTTTCTTAAACTGTTCAACAATTTGCTCACGCATTTGTCGACAAAGTGGTGACCCTCGCCCCATCCTTGTTTGTGAATGACTGAGCATTTCATGGAATCTACTTTTATACCCAATCATGGCACCCACCTGTTCCCAATTTGCCTGTTCCCCTGTGAGATGTTCCAAATAAGTGTTTGATGAGCATTCCTCAACTTTATCAGTATTTATTGCCACCTTTCCCAACTTCTTTGTCACGTGTTGCTGGCATCAAATTCTAAAGTTAATGATTATTTGCAAATTTTTTTTTTTTTTTATCAGTTTGAACATCAAATATAATGATAAATGATAATGATAAATGGGTTATACTTGTATAGCGCTTTTCTACCTTCAAGGTACTCAAAGCGCTTTGACAGTATTTCCACATTCACTGTAATTTTTTGAACACAAATATTATGATGAATGATATATCAAATATTTTGATCAAAAATGGGGCGTACAAAAACCCAGGTACCGTGCTAGAAGTGGGAAAGTTTTCCCTCGTCAGTGTAAGCGCGTACATCTCCGTGACAGTAAAGTGGCCCGTGCCTACTTTCGGAGCGCTACTGTTAAAGCGTATTGATCTTTAATTAAAGAAGCTCTTAACCTTGGCCAGGCGGCAGGCGCCCCCTCAGGCCGGCGAGTTAATTAATGCACTAATAGTCATAATATTTGTGCTGTGCACTGGGGGGGGGGAGGAGGCACATAAAAGATTATCTATTGTACGAGCGGTTTATCAGCCCTATGATGCTGCAGCCCCGTGCTGGGCGTATATCACTATTATGGGCCGGTATCTGCAATATGGACGGACGGGGACGGGCGGTTCATCAGCAGTTTAGCAAGGCCCTCCTTTGACCTCCTGGGATTTTCCTCTCGTCGTAACCTAGGCCAGTGTTTTTCAACCTTTTTTGAGCCGAGGCACATTTTTTTGGGTGCACACCGCCAGTAGAAATCATTAAAAAACGAAACTCAGTTGATAGTAAAAAAGTCGTTGTCGCAATTGTTGGATATGACTTTAAAGCATAGCCAAGCATGCATCACTATAGGTCTTGTCTCAAAGTAGGTGTACTGTCACCACCTGTCACACCACGCCGTGACTTATTTGGAGTTTTCTGCAGTTTTCCTGTGTGTAGTGTTTTAGTTCTTGTCTTGCGCTCCTATTTTGGTGTCTTTTTCTCTTTTTTTGGTATTTTCCTGTAGCAGTTTCATGTCTTCCTTTGAGCGATATTTCTATGGAAGTAGAATTGTCTCACATAAACTTATATACATCAATATGATATTAATACATATGCAGGGGCGCCGCTAGGGATTTTGGGCCCCATGAAAAGAATCTTTACAGGGCCCCCAACACAGTGTCATTATTTTTTCTGTATTATAATTTCATCATCATTAGGGGCCTCTTTGGGCCCCCCTCCATCATGGGCCCCTAGAATCCGTCTCCTTTACCCCCCCTTTTCGGCGCCCCTGTACATATGCATATATTAATAAACATACAAATACAAATACAAATGTGATATAAAAATAAATAAAAAAATTTGTATAAATAAACGCGTATTTGCAAATATATTTTTGCGATTTGAAAATATATACAAATAAAATGTATAAATATAAAAATGTGACATGCAAATAAATCAAGAATTTGTATAAATAAACGTGTATTCGTAAATATATTTTTGAGATTTGAATATAAATATTCTGGATTTTATATTTGTATTTGTATGGAATTTGCATATGTGAATCGCTTTTTTGCTTTTGTGTCGATGAGACATTCCTCCCACAAAACCAGATGCAGAAATAAATGTGACCTACACACTCCCCTGAACAACCAGCAGAGGGCACTGCAGCCAGAGCGGTCTGGGTCACAGAGCATTATAAGCATTATATGCAAAATGCCCGGAGTTCTCTGCACAAAAAAAATCCATGTCTTTACAGAGAGAATGCACAACGGGCCTGAGCTAGCTAATGTTAGCATCGTATTAGCTAATACTAATTAATCCATGAAAGGCCGTGCTAGCTGCTTATTTTAGTGTATCAATGCCGTTTAATGACCTTGTCCCGATGTAGATACTGATCTCTTATCAGTGCAATGTGTGGCTCTGGCTGCAGTGCCCTCTGCTGGTTGTTCAAGGTAGTGTGTAGGTCACATTTTTTTGTGCATCTGGTTTGTGGTAGGAATGTCTCATCGACACAAAAGCAAAAAAGCGATTCACATATGCAAATTCAATACAAATACAAATACAAAATCAAGCATATTTATATTTCAAATCTCAAAAATATATTTACAAATGCACGTTTATTTATACAAATTCTTGATTCATTTGTATGTCACATTTTTATATTTGTATATATTTTCAAATCTCAAAAATATATTTAAAAATACGCGTTTATTCATAGAAATAATGTATTTATTTGTACTGTCTGTGTTGGCCCTTTGATGAGGTGGCGACTTGTCCAGGGTGTACGCCGCCTTCCGCCCGAATGCAGCTGAGATAGGCTCCAGCGACTCCCCATTCGACCCCAAAAAGGGACAAGCGGTAGAAAATGGATGGGATGGATGGATGTACATCACATTTGTATTTGTATTTGTATATTTATTAATATGCTTATGTACTAATATCATATTGATATATAAGTTGATGTGAGACATTTCTGCTTCCATATATTTCCCGTTTCTACTTTGTTTTAGCAATCAAGAATATTTCAGTTCAATCAATCAATCAATCAATGTTTATTTATATAGCCCTAAATCACAAGTGTCTCAAAGGGCTGCACAAGCCACAACGACATCCTCGGTACAAAGCCCACATAAGGGCAAGGAAAAACTCACCCCAGTGGGACGTCGATGTGAATGACTCTGAGAAACCTTGGAGAGGACCGCATATGTCGGGGGGGGGGGGGAGTTACCCACCAAGTTGTTTTTTTTATCCTTCTTTGTGGGGACATTGTTGATTGTCATGTCATGTTCGGTCGGATATACATTGTGGACCCGTCTCTGCTCCTCAGTAAGTCTTTGCTGTCGTCCAGCATTCTATTTTTGTTTACTTTGCAGCCAGTTCAGTTTTAATTTTGTTCTGCATCGTCTTCCCTAAGCTTCAATGCCTTTTCTTAGGGGCACTCACTTTTTGTTTATTTTTGGTTTAAGCATTAGACACCCTTTTTACCTGCACTTTGCCTACCGCTGTTCCCGACATCTACAAAGCAATTAGCTACCGGCTGCCACCTACTGATATGGAAGAGTATTACACGGTTACTCTGCCCAGCTCTGGACAGCACCGACACTCAACAACCACATAATTTGCAGACTATAATTGCTGGTTTGCAAAAAATATTTTTAACCCAAATAGGTGAAATTAGCCGCGGCGCAGTGGTTGAAAAACACTGACCTCGGCGGCGGTGATGGGCCTTCACAGACACTAACGCGTCGCTACCTTGACAACGCAGCGCCGCTATAAGCCCTCCAAAAGGCTTCTCCGGGGGAGCGAGGGGTCCCACACTCGGCGGGAGGGCTCCTCATCCTTGGATCAAAACCCCTCATACGACTGACCTTTATGTCGCTCCTTAAACGAGGAAGGAAGGGAAGGAAGCGAGGGAGCGAGCGTGACAGGCCCCCGACACACTGTGATATCACCCTTTATAGCTTTATTGATTTCCTCTCAGGATGCAACTATTAACATCGAGCCGCCGCTTTGTTGTTCTTCCACAGGTACCAACACTGTCTCCTCGCCGCTTCTATACGAGGAGGGGGTGGAGGGGGATCGGCGGGGTATGTGCACATGCTTTTATAATTAAGGTCAGCTGGGATGCATTACGGCATTTGGAGGTGTTAAAACAGGCCCTCCTCAGAGAGCATGTTGGCATTGCCCGTGCTCGTAAATTAGCCACGCTCCCTGCTGATGGAAGAAAGAGGAGATGGTGGAAGGGGGGGCTATATTATGGAGGGGGGGGGGGGGGGGCGGGGAGGCGATAAGAAGCTCGGTCCTGTGGGGTGGGCTGCACTTGATAGATGACTGCATGCAGCCCCTTTTTATGGATTTTTCGCGAAAAGAACAAGCTTCCGTTTTCTGTTTGCCAGCCATGAATTCATTCAGCCTGAATTGACTGATTTTATGGTTTAGCCCCCCCTCCATCCCCCCCGCCAAAATAAAAGACGAAGAGGACAAGTGCAACAAGGCAACCCTGATACGTTAAAAATGAGAGATGTCCGATAATATCGGACTGCCGATATTATCGGCCGATAAATGCTTAAGTGCACTGGCTTCCTGTGCACTTAAGAAGTGACTTTAAGGTTTTACTACTTACGTATAAAATACTACACGGTCTAGCTCCGTCCTATCTTGTCGATTGCATTGTACCATATGTCCCGGCAAGAAATCTGCGTTCAAAGAACTCCGGCTTATTAGTGATTCCCAGAGCCCAAAAAAAGTCTGCGGGCTATAGAGCGTTTTCTATTCGGGCTCCAGTACTATGGAATGCCCTCCCGGTAACAATTAGAGATGCTACCTCAGTAGAAGCATTTAAGTCCCATCTTAAAACTCATTTGTATACTCTAGCCTTTAAATAGCCCCCCTGTTAGACCAGTTGATCTGCCGTTTCTTTTCTTTTCTCCTCTGCTCCCCTTTTCCTTGAGGGGGGGGGGGCACAGGTCCGGTGGCCATGGATGAAGTGCTGGCTGTCCAGAGTCGGGACCCGGGGTGGACCGCTCGCCTGTGCATCGGCTGGGAACATCTCTACGCTGCTGACCCGTCTCCGCTCGGGATGGTGTCCTGCTGGCCCCACTATGGACTGGACTCTTACTATTATGTTGGATCCACTATGGACTGGACTCTTACTATTATGTTGGATCCACTATGGACTGGACTCTCACAATATTATGTCAGACCCACTCGACATCCATTGCTTTCGGTCTCCCCTAGAGGGGGGGGGGTTACCCACATATGCGGTCCTCTCCAAGGTTTCTCATAGTCATTCACATCGACGTCCCACTGGGGTGAGTTTTTCCTTGCCCGTATGTGGGCTTTGTACCGAGGATGTCGTTGTGGCTTGTGCAGCCCTTTGAGACACTTGTGATTTAGGGCTATATAAATAAAGATTGATTGATTGATTGATTGATAAATGCTTTAAAACGTAATATCGGAAATTATCGGCATCGGTTTCAAAAAATAAAATTCATGACTGACGGACGTAGGGAGAAGTACAGAGCGCCAATAAAACATAAAGGCACTGCCTTTGCGTGCCGGCCCAGTCACATAATATCTACAGCTTTTCACACACACACAAGTGAATGCAAGCATACTTGGTCAACAGCCATACAGGTCACACTGAGGGTGGCCGTATAAAGAAGTTTAACACTTGTACAAATATGCGCCACACTGTGAACCCACACCAAACAAGAATGGCAAACACATTTCGGGAGAACATCCGCACCGTAACACAACATAAACACAACAGAACAAATACCCAGAACCCCTTGCAGCACTTTCGGGACGCTACAATATACACCCCCCGCTACCCCTACCCCCTGAACCCTGCTCCCCCACCCCCAACCCCGCCCACCTCAACCTCCTCATGCTCTCATGTCCCAAATTCCAAGCTGCTGTTTTGAGGCATGTTAAAAAAAACAAATGCAGTGCCATGTTGGCATTTTTTTCCCCATAACTTGAGTTGATTTATTTTGGAAAACCTTGTTACATTGTTTAATGCATCCAGCGGGGCATCACAACAAAATTAGGCATAATAATGTGTTGATTCCACAACTGTATATATCGGTATCGGTTGATATCGGAATCGGTAATTAAGAGTTGGACAATATCGGAATATCGGACATCTCTAGTTAAAATGATACAAAAATTGAATAATTATGTCATACACTGTTTTTTCAGTGGTATTGTTGTCCCAATACCAATATTTACCCAAATGTATTTCGATACTTTTCGGTACTTTTTGATATTTTTCTAATTAAATGGGACCACAAAAAATTGCATTATTTGCTTTATTTTAACAAAAAATCATAGGGTACATAAACATATGTTTCTTATTGCAATCAAAGAACACTTTTGTCCTCAAATAAAATAGTGAACATACAAGACAACTTGTCTTTTAGTAGTAAGTAAACAAACAACAAGGGCCGATTGCATTACTACAACTAATCCAACTACTAATGTATTATTATTATTATTATTATTATTATTATTGCTGTCATTGTTTATATTATCATCAATATTGCTACTGCTGCTACTACGACTACTACTATTACCACTCCTCCTACTTCAACTACTTTATTATTAATATTAATACAATTATCATATTTACTACTATTATCACTACATTACTATTACTATTACTATTACTACTAGTCATTACCATTATTATTGTTATTACTACTGTACTACTATTCATCAATCCATTTTCTACCGCTTGTCCCAACTAATTTATTATTACTATTTTTGCTGTTATAATAATAACAATACTACTTGTTATTATTATTCCCATTGTTATTGTTATCATTATTTTTTGTTAATTCCGTAGTCGTACTCCTACTAATCATTACTACTTGTCATTACCATTATTATTATTATTACTACTGTACTACTATTCATCAATCCTTTTTGTACCGCTTGTCGCAACTAATTTATTATTACTATTCTTGTTGTTATAATAATAACAATACTACTTATTATTATTCCCATTGTTATTGTTCTCATTATTTTTTGTTAATTCGGTAGTAGTACTCCTACTAATCATTACTATTTGTCATTACCATTATTCTTGTTATTACTACTGTACTACTATTCATCAATCCTTTTTGTACCGCTTGTCGCAACTAATTTATTATTACTATTCTTGTTGTTATAATAATAACAATACTACTTATTATTATTCCCATTGTTATTGTTCTCATTATTTTTTGTTAATTCCGTAGTAGTACTCCTACTAATCATTACTACTTGTCATTACCATTATTATTGTTATTACTACTGTACTACTAATTCATCAATCCATTTCCTACCGCTTGTCCCAACTAATGTATTATTACTATTTTTGTTGTCATAATAATAACAATACTACTTATTATTACTACCATTGTTATTGTTATCATTATTTTTTGTTAATTCTGTAGTAGTACTCCTACTAATCATTACTACTTGTCATTACCATTATTATTGTTATTACTACTGTACTACTATTCATCAATCCATTTTCTACCGCTTGTCCCAACTCATTTATTATTACTATTTTTGTTGTTATAATTATAACAATACTACTTATTATTATTCCCATTGTTATTGTTATCATTATTTGTTGTTAATTCTGTAGTAGTAAAAAATACACATTTCAGTAAGGCAAATGAGTACATTTTATCAAATACATGCTGATTTTTATTTTACAATAGCAGTACTAATAAATATTGAATGCACAGTTAGAATAACGAATGCACAACGCCTTATAATATCAACTTGTAATGTACACATGACAAATAGAGACATGCACACACACACACACTGCATATAATAGGCATGTAGGTCAACTGGCACACTTACAGAATGATTCAAGGTGTGTGCTAAAGGTTTAGGTCTTTTTTGTTCAGGTGCACAATGAGAACACTGTCAGCGTGGGAGTGGAAAGGAAGCAAACAGAACACAAACGTGTCAAAAGGCATTTATAAGGACAGGTCTGACCAGCTAACAAAAGTACCAAGGGTGAGCCCGGGGTCAGCACTCTTAATCATACTGAGTAAAAGCAGCCCAATCTTATTAGTACCATCACAGTTCATTTTCAAGACTGCCATGGCCTCGATAAATCTTTATTTCATCGGCGAGATCATTATCACCCGTTTTTAAAAAATATTTTTTTTTACCCATTGATTTCTGTGTTTAGCTGACGATCATTCCCGCTATGACGGCTGGTGAATATCCAGTCAACACTCCGGCATCCTCCTGAGACTAAATACAGATGGAAAGAGGACGTAATCTAAGCTATGTACTGCTGACCGTTTACTTGTGTTAACCTGCAAATAAACATGCATCATTTTAGGCAGATTTTAAACTATAGGGACCTATAATACACATTTTAAAATCTGAATTTCTTGTCAAAGATGGCAACATTTGCAGTCACGATTGATGTCTTTTAGGTAGTTTATATAATGGGTTCCCAATTGCTGATCCACGGACCAGTACGGAACCACAAAAACTCCTGGGAAGCAATTCAAAAAATAAATGCAGACCTATTGGACCTATGGAATGCCCTCCCGGTAACAATTAGAGATGCTACCTCAGTAGAAACATTTAAGTCCCATCTTAAAACTCATTTGTATACTCTAGCCTTTGAATAGCCCCCCTTTTTTTAGACCAGTTGATCTGCCGTTTCTTTTCTTTTCTCCTCTGCTGCCCCCTATCCCTTGTGGAGGGGAAGACACACAGATCCGGTGGCCATGGATGGGGTGCTGGCTGTCCGGGGTCGGGACCCGGGGTGGACCGCTCGCCTGTATATTGGTTGGGAACATCTCTGCGCTGCTGACCCGTCTCCGCTCGGGATGGTTTCCTGCTGACCCCACTGTGGACTGGACTCTTACTGTTATGCTGGATCCACTATGGACTGGACTCTCACAATATTATGTTAGACCCACTCGACATCCATTGCATTCGGTCTCCCTAGAGGGGGGGGGTTACCCACATATGCGGTCCTCTCCAAGGTTTCTCATAGTCATTCACATCGACGTCCCACTGGGGTGAGTTTTTCCTTGCCCTTATGTGGGCTATACCGAGGATGTCGTTGTGGCTTGTGCAGCCCTTTGAGACACTTGTGATTTAGGGCTATATAAATAAACATTGATTGATTGATTGATTGATATTGGATTATACACTGTCATTAGTCTAATTAAATAGATTATTTAATGTAACTTTTTGTTATGTATTTACCTGTAAATGTCTTTTTTAAACCTTTTTATTTGGTTTACAAAATAAAATAAAGTATAACAAAGTAAAACAAACACAAGTAAACATACATTTGAATAATATACAGTCGTGGTCAAAAGTTTACATACCCTTGTAAATAACATAATTTCACGGCTGTCTTGAGTCTCCATTCATTTCTACAACTCTTGTTTTTTTGTGATAAAGTGATTGGAGCACATACTTGTTGGTCACAAAAAATATTCATGAAGTTTGGTTCTTTTATGAATTTATTATGAGGTCTACTGAAAATGTGACCAAATCTGCTGGGTCAAAAGTATACATACAGCAATGTTAATATTTGGTTACATGTCCCTTGGCAAGTTTCACTGCAATAAGGCACTTTTGGTAGCCATCCACAAGCTTCTGGCAAGCTTCTGGTTGAAATTTTGACCACTCCTCTTGACAAAATTGGTGCAGTTCAGCTAAATTTGTTGGTTTTCTGACATGGACTTATTTCTTCAGCATTGTCCACACGTCTAAAACCTTAATCCTAGCCTAATTCATCCATTCCTTTACCACTTTTGACGTGTGTTTGGGGTCATTGTCCTGTTGGAACACCCAACTGCGCCCAAGACCCAACCTCCGGGCTGATGATTTTAGGTTGTCCTGAAGAATTTGGAGTTAATCCTACTTTTCCATTGTCCCATTTACTCTCTGTAAAGCACCAGTTCCATTGGCAGCAAAACAGGCCCAGAGCATAATAATACCACCACCATGCTCGACAGTAGGAATGGTGTTCCTGGGATTAAAGGCATCACCTTTTCTCCTCCAAACATATTGCTGGGTATTGTGGCCAAACAGCTCAATTTTTGTTTCATCTGACATCACATGGACAAAGATAAGACCTTCTGGAGGAAAGTTCTGTGGTCAGAGTTATAGAATTTATTGGTAACTCAAGACAGCCATGACATGTGTATTTAAACTTTTGACCACGACTGTATATTTATATTTGAATTAAAATTGAATTTGGATTTTCTTAAATAATAAAAAATCTATATATTTATTAAAACATGTTTGATATTACATTTAGATTTTTTTTAAAATAAATATGAAAAAAACAATTTTCCATTAAATCCCTTGCAAAATGCAAGTAAATACAGCTGATTGCATTTGGTTACATTAGTCTGAATAAATACAATTATTTTTTACTGTTTTGTATAACTATTTAGAAATATTATTTTTTTTTAAAATTACACGTTTTTTTAAATTAATTAAATAAAGTAATACACAGTCAAATATTTTCACCATGTAGTGTCCATACGTTACACAAAACATTGATAGAAGCCAGGTGCTTATCTCCATAATAGTAATGGTATTTTATGTGGTGTCTGGTTAGAGCATGCAGGTAACCATTCTGGCTCACTTTACAATTTAAACACTGCACTTATGGAAGATAGAACGAGATGTACTGTACCTGTGGCCTGAAGAAAATATCTCAACAAAACCTCAACCCCGCCGCAGTTTTTTACTCCAGTATTTATTTGACCATTATGTTCAATCGTCGCCCATAAAAGACACTTGGCAGCATCGTCCTCTGAACATCGGCGTGAGCCACTTAAGTAGACCACTGGGGGGATTCTATCTTCCCTTCCAACTCAATAAATACAGACAGTTTAGTAAGGATGCAGCAGCTTTTTCAGAAATATCACCTTAAATATTCTGCCTGGGATACTGGAATGTTTAAAAAACTGTTTGTCTGATGTAACATTCATAGGTAGCACACACTAAACTAAAGCCTGAGCAACCTATTTGTCAGCAGATGCAAGGATAAAGTCTAAGCAATAACCAGGACTTGTTGTGAAAAAGCTACTTCTGAACTCCAAATGAGCAAGCACTTTGCTGACAGAGGCAACGAAAAGCTCAATGTATGTCAGAAACCTCAAATACAACAACAACTCGGTCGAGAAAACACATTTCTGAAGCCCAAATGATTCAACATTCAAGATTCAAGATGCTTTATTATTGTCCATTCTTTAACATGTACAAGACACATAAGAACTGAAATTTCATTTTCGGCACAGTCCCACTAAGAGCAGACATACGTTTACAGGGAGACAAGACGGGACCGCCAACGGGTCAGCCACTTACGGCGCTCCTTAAAAAAGGTGGGAAAAAGGTGATATTGGGAAAGGGGGGAAGAGTAAAAAATATCAGTCTAAGGCTGGACCCTCGGGAGGGGGTCCAGACGGAGTCCAAGGGAAAAAACCTCACATAGCATAGCACACATAAACATGTTACATATAATCACAACAACTCGCAACAGAGGGGGGAGAATTTTGGGGCCCTGGAGGCCGGCCTGCTGCTATAAAGCGCTTCTAGCCATCCATAACCCCAGGAATTAAGCAGTGGTGAAGGCGTTGGTTGAGGAAGGGGCGAGTGCGTGCATGTATGCCCAATTAACTTGGGTGTGATGTTGAAATGTTTTTGTGGACTGGGGCCGATCTCAAAGTTCGACACCAGGGGTTGTTGAGGAAAAGGAAGGTCAAAAGCGTCCATCGTTGAGGTGTCCTCGGGGGTGTTTTTCAGAACAGCCTGTTCCTGATAGCGTCAAGGCCATTCGAGGGAGTCAAATCGTAGATTAGGATGTTGTTTTCTTCGAGCAGTCAAAACAATGACTTGTCTGCTCTATGTGTCCGTGCTGGTTTCTCTCAAATTCAATTAAATTCTCCTTCTCAGCAAACTTCTCCATGATGTGATCCATTTTGCGATTCAGTTCAGAAATCGCCACAGTCTGTGTTGCCACAGTCTGTGTTCCCACAGCCCGGCCCAATCCTTCCATTGCGACGGACAGCCGTTGGGCTCCTTAAGTGGCTGCCATCGTCTTCCGAATTTGACGATACACCAGAGCAATGCCCAGCCAAATCAGCAGGTGCCCCGCGATCACGGTTCCAAATAGGTAGATGTCTTCTACGTCCTCGATGGAAAGGACTGAGAGGCACATAATTATCCATTTATCCCAGGAGTCTCTCACGTACCCCGCAGCAATGGTTCCATCAGGGCAGCCAGACTCCCCCGAACCTCTTTTCCTTATCGAAAAGACTTTGTCAATTGCGTCGAGAGTCCAGCTGATCATATCCATGTTTGATGTTTAGATTTGAGGACAGGGCAAAGAAAGAGGCTTCAAAAAAGTTCAGACAAGACAAAAACGAAATGAACAAGCACTTTGGCGACGGAGGTAAGACAAAGCACAATATCAGTAAGAAACTTCTTTCAGAACAGAAACTCTGTAGACAACCTACGTATATTTGAAGACCGAATTAGAAAGCACTTTGGTGTCAGAGGCAGGGAAAAATCTGTTCGAAGGAGATACCTAAGAAAATCTGTGAGGAAAACCTTCTTCTAAAGCCCAAATTGACAAGCACTTGCTCTGAGGAAGAAACCTTCAACAGATCCAAAAAGCGGTGTCAAAAACCTATTTTTCAAACCCAATTGAGCAAGCACTTTGGTCATGGAGGCAATGAAACACTAAACATAAGTAAAAAAAAAACCTCAAACCTAAAAAAAAAAATAGAAAATCGGTGAGGAAAACCTTCTTCTAAAGCCCAAATTGACAAGCACTTTGGCAACAGAGGCAAGGAAAAACCTGCTCTGAGAAAGAAACCTTCAACAGATCCAAAATTCGGTGTAAAATACTTATTTTTCAAACCCAAATGAGCAAGCACTTTGGTCATAGAGGCAATGACACACTAAACATAAGTAAAAAAAAACTTCCAACAGAACTGAAACTCTGTGAAAAACATACTTATAAAGCCCAAACCAGCAAGCACTTTGGCGACGGAGGCAATGAAACACTGAACATAAGTAAAAAAAACTTCCAACAGAACTGAAACTCTGTGAAAATGCTACTTTTATAGCCCAAACCAGCAAGCACTTTGGTGACGGAGGCAAGGAAAAACTTGCTCTGAGAAAGAAACCTTCAACAGATCCAAAACTCTGTGTCAAATACCTATTTTTCAAACCCAATTAAGCAAGCACTTTGGTCATGGAGACAATGAAACACTGGACATAAGTATAAAAAACTTCCAACAGAACTGAAACTCTGTGAAAAACCTACCTTTAAAGCCCAAACCAGCAAAAAGTTAGGCGACGGAGGCAAGGAAAAACTTGGTCTGAGAAAGAAACCTTCAACAGATCCAAAACTCTGTCAAATACCTATTTTTCAAACCCAATTGAGCAAGCACTTTGGTCATGAAGGCAATGAAACACTGAACATAAGTAAAAAAAAATTCCATCAGAACTGAAACTCTTTGAAAATGTTGCTTTTAAAGCCCAAACCAGCAAGCAGTTAGGCGACGGAGGCAAGGAAAAACTCCCTCCAAAGTCGAAACCTTGAACAGAACCATGACAAAGAGTAGACGATCTATTTCTAAACCCCATATGAGTCAGCACTTTGGCGTCAGAGATGAGGAAAACTACCCTCTAATAAGGAATCCTTGAACAGAACCAAGACCAAGTGTGGAAAACCTACCGTATTTTCCGCACTATAAGGCGCACCTAAAAACCACAATTTTTCTCAAAAGCTGACAGTGCGCCTTATAACCCGGTGCGCTTTATTACGATTCATTTTCATAAAGTTTCGATCTCGCAACTTCGGTAAACAGCCGCCATCTTTTTTCCCGGTAGAACAGGAAGCGCTTCTTCTTCTACGCAAGCAACCGCCAAGGAAAGCACCCGCCCCCATAGAACAGGAAGCGCTTCTTCTTCTACTGTAAGCAACCACCCGCCCCCGGAAGAAGAAGAAAAAACGCGCGGATATCACCGTACGTTTCATTTCCTGTTTACATCTGTAAAGACCACAAAATGGCTCCTACAAAGCGACAAGGATCCGGTTCATAAAAAGACGCAATCTCTCCATCCGCACACGGATTACTACCGTATTTCACAGCAACTGATATTCCTGTGAACCGCACTGTGGAACGGGAGCACGTACGGTGAATATTCGCACCACAGGGAATGAGAAGTCATCCTTCACTGTGGTTCTAGCTTGCCATGCTAACTTCCACCCATGGTGATATTCAAAAGGAAGACCTTGCCAAAAGAGACCTTTCCAGCCGGCGTCATCATAAAAGCTAACTCGAAGGGATGGATGGATGAAGAAAAGATGAGCGAGTGGTTAAGGGAAGTTTACGCGAAGAGGCCGGGTGGCTTTTTTCACACAGCTCCGAAGGCGAACACACCTTCACTAAGACGGGCAGACAGCGCCGGACGACATACGCCAACATTTGCCAGTGGATCGTAAATGCCTGGGCAGATATTTCGGTCACAACTGTGGTCCGAGCTTTCCGGAAGGCAGGATTCACAGAACTGCTGCACAACAACAGCGACACTGAATCCGATGACTTCGACGAGACGGAGCCGGCCATTTTTGGATCCCACGCTTGCGCAACTTTTCAATTCGGACACCGAAGACGAAGAATTCGAAGGATTTACGAATGAAGAATAACTTCAGAAGGTGAGCGCTATGTTTATTTTGTGTGTTGTGACATTAACGTTCGAGCAACATTATGTTGCTATTGCTCTACACCATTTTGAATTTTACTATGTTTGTGATTGCACATTTGCATACATTTTGGGACAGAGTTGTTAGAACGCTGGTTTTCAATATATTATTAAAGTTTGACTGAACTATCTGACTGTTTTTTTGACATTCCCTTTAGCGCAGCGTAGGCGCGGCTTATAATCCGGGGCGGCTTATTGGTGGACAAAGTTATGAAATATGTAATTCATTGAAGGTGCGGCTAATAATCCGGTGCGCCTTATAGTGCGGAAAATACGGTACTTCTGGAAGTCCACTTGAACAGAACGTTTGCCTCGACTGAAGCGACATAAAACCTGCGCAGATAAAAGACCTTAAACAAAAATCAAACTGGGTGTGGAAAACCTACTTCTGCAAGCACTTTGGTGTCAGAGGCAATGTAAAGCTCTCTATAAGAAAGACCTTAGAACAGAACCGAGACTCAAGAGTAGAAAACTTACTTCTGGAACCTCACACAAGCAAACACTGCGGCGACAGTGGCAACGAAAAAAAAGGAAAATCCTCAAACAGAACCAAAATCTGTGTGGAAAACCTACTTCTGGATCCCAAATGAACAAGCACTTTGGTTGCAGAGCCAATAAAAAGATCGACAGAAATTGAAAACCTTAAACAGAACAAAAACTCGGTGAGAAAAACCTGAAGCATATTTTAACTAGCACTTTGTCGATGGAGGCAAGCAGGCCCGGCCCTAACCAATCTGGCGCCCTAGGCAAGATTTTAGGTGGCCCCCCCCCCCACATCGGCAGTGAAGTGTATATACTCACAAGAAACCGAATAGCTTTGTCTTTGACCTTTTTTTTTTACTTACAACTATACCTAATATATAAAGGGGTGGAAAAGTGACTATTACCTGCAGGGCAAACATTAGCTAACCAGAAGGCAATAACAATGTAAACAAAAAACACCTGCTTAAAATATCTAATACAAATGTCCCAGAGGAATGTAGGTGGGAGTACTGTAATTACCTAACGTTACATTATTATTTTCCATAACAATTTAGCCCCCTCCACAATATTAACCCGACGTTAAGACAGAACTAGCTATTTATTGATTAGCAATTGCCGACTCATGTAACATTAGCTTAATGCTAAAAAGCCAGGTTACTATCACATTCTGTAACAGACAAATAATTTCATGTAGGCTAACGTTACCTACTTGCTACCTCTGTCTTTTCTCGTTTCTCCTCCTCTTCTTTTCTCTTTTTTCTTCCCTGGGCACCTGACAGTTTTGGCCGTTTTGACATCTTGTGTTGATTTTTTGATGTGGTGACGTCCAAAAAGAGTCATGATACGGGAAGGGAGGGGGCGCACCGTGCGAGGGAGAGGGGGGGGGGGGGGGGGGGTCGTAATGTTATTTCTATTAAATAGGCTTTACTTTGCATTTTAATTAACGTGGGATTATTTTTTGTATTTAGAAATAATAGTACCACCTTTTTTTCTCTTTTTTTTTTTTTTTTCTCTCCAACATTTGTGGCACTTGCGTGGCGCCCCCTGATGGACGGCGCCCTTAGCATTTGCCTATACGGCCTATGCCACCGGCCGGCCCTGGAGGCAAGGCTAAACCTGCTCTAAACAAACAGATCCAAACCTGTTTTTTAAGCCCAAATGAGCAAGCACTTTGGTCGCAAAGGCAATGAAAAACTCGATATAAGTAAAAAAAACAAAATATTTCAAACAGAACCGAATCTTGGTGTGGAAAACCCTATATGACATTACCTCTAAAGAAGAAACATTGAACAGAACCAAGACCAAGTGTGTAAAACCTACTTCTCGAACCCCACGTGAACTGAGAACCTTCACATCAAAAAACCCTCACCAAACGGAAACTAGGTGTGGAAAACCTACAGTACTTCTGCAAGCACTTTGGCGACAGAGGCAATGAAAAGCTCCCAAAAAGGAAGACCCTTTTGAACGGAACCGAGACTCACAATGGAAAAAACCCACTTCTGGGATATACTGAATGAGCAAACACTTTGAAGACGGAGGCAATGAAAAGTCCCATTGAATACAGACTTGATGTGAGGTGGCCGTCCGGTTGGGTTGCCAGAGAGACAAAACAAAGGTACAGAACCCAAAACCAGTGAAGTTGGCACGTTGTGTAAATCGTAAATAATAACAAAATACAATGATTTGCGAATCCTTTTCAACCTATATTCGATTGAATAGACTGCAAAGACAAGATACTTAATGTTCGAACTAGAAAATTAATATTAGCTCATTTGGAATTTGATGCCTGAAACATGTTTCAAAAAAGCTGGCACAAGTGCCAAAAAAGTTGAGGAATGCTCATCAAACACTTATTTGGAACATCCCACAGGTGAACAGGCTAATTGGGAACAGGTGGGTGCCATGATTGGGTATAAAAGCAGCTTCCATGAAGTGCTCAGTCATTCACAAACAAGGATGGGTCGAGGGTCACCACTTTGTGAACAAATGTGTGAGCAAATTGTCGAATAGTTTAAGAACAACATTTCTCAATGAACTATTCCAAGGAATTTAAGAAATTCACCATCTACGGTCCGTAATATCATCAAAAGTTTCAGAAATCTGGAGAAATCACTGCACGTAAGCGATGATATTACGGGCCATCAAAAAGCGACATCAATGTGTAAAGGATATCACCCCATGGGCTCAGGAACACTTCAGAAAACCACTGTCAGTAACTCTAGTTTGTCGCTACATTTGTAAGTAGAGATGTAGCGATAAATGCATTAAAATGTAATATTGGAAATTATCTGTATCGTTTTTTTTATTATCGGTATCGTTTTTTTTTTTTTTTTTTTTTTTTTAAATCAACATAAAATACACAAGATACACTTACAATTAGTACACTAACCCAAAAAAACTCCCTCCCCCATTTACACTCATTTACACTCATTCACACAAAAGGGTTGTTTCTTTCTGTTATTAATATTCTGGTTCCTACATTATATATCAATATATATCAATACAGTCTGCAAGGGATACAGTCCGTAAGCACACATGATTGTGCGTGCTGCTGGTCCACTAATAGTACTAACCTTTAACAGTTCATTTTACAAATCTTCATTAATTACTAGTTTCTATGTAACTGTTTTTATATTGTTTGACTTTCTTTTTTATTCAAGAAAATGTTTTTAATTTATTTATCTTATTTTATTTTATTAATTTTTTTTTAAAAGTACCTTATCTTCACCATACATGGTTGTCCAAATTAGGCATAATAATGTGCTAATTCCACGACTGTATATATCGGTTGATATCGGTATCGGTTGATATCGGTATCGGTAATTAAAGAGTTGGACAATATCGGAATATCGGATATCGGCAAAAAGCCATTATCGGACATCCCTATCTGCAAGTGCAAGTTAAAACTCTACTATGCAAAGCGAAAGCCATTTATCAACAACACCCACACAACGCTGCCGGCTCATCTAAGATGGACTGATGCAAAGTGGAAAAGTGTTCTGTGGTCTGACGAGTCCACATTTCAAATTGTTTTTTGGAAACTGTGGACGTTGTGTCCTCCGGACCAAAGAGGAAAAGAACCATCCGGACTGTTCTCGGCGCAAAGTTGAAAAGCCAGCATCTGTGATGGTATGGGGGTGTATTAGGGCCCAAGGCATGGGTAACTTACGATTAATGCTGAAAGGTACATACAGGTTTTGGAGCAACATATGTTGCCATCCAAGCAACGTTATCATGGACGCCCCTGCTTATTTCAGCAAGACAATGCCAAGCCACGTGTTACAACAGCCTCATTGTAAAAGAGTGCGGGTAATAGACTGGCCTGCCTGGAGTCCAGACCTGTATCCCATTGAAAATGTGTGGCGCAATATGAAGCGTAAAATACGACAACTTAACCAGCACATCAAGCAAGAATGGGAAAGAATTCCACCTGAAAAGCTTCAAAAATTGGTCTCCTCAGTTCCCAAACGTTTACTGAGTGTTGTTAAAAGGAAAGGCCATGTAACACAGTGGTAAAAATGCCCCTGTGCCAACTTTTTTGCAATGTGTTGCTGCCATTAAATTCTAAGTTAATGACTATTTGCAAGGAAAAAATACGTTTCTCAGTTTGAACATTAAATATCTTTTCTTTGCAGTCTATTCAATTGAATATAAATTGAAAAGGATTTGCAAATCATTGTATTCTGTTTTTATTTACAATTTACACAACGTGCCAACTTCACTAGTTTTGTGTTTTGTATATATGAGTCAACAAGATTCATAATTAATTTCATAATTCTGTTAGAAATAAAACTAAAGTGTATGTTATTACTAATGTGCTGCCATACATACCATGTTCTTGCTGCAAAGACCATTGGGTCTTTTGGGATTACACAAAGAGACACTTCATTATACCCTTTGGACGCTCTGAATTTCCAATTTTTCCAGCAGCAATTTACACTCCGACCATGATATCGGCGCAGTCGTGGTGTTGGCCCCGCCCCCCCGACCTCTGCCCTCTCGGAGAGGCAGGCGATAGTGTGTTTCCTGATTAACGACCATCTTGACGACACAGATGACTCCAGCTGCAGCACCTCGTCCTCCCAAAAGTGAGGTGACAGTCTCCTGGGCTCTTTATGGAAATGAAGTGCACAACACAGCCAATTAGACCCGCATTATTTAGAACGACTCATCTTGGTTTTTTTTCCACAACCGAAAGAGACACCCGTGCAAATTAATGTGAAGTCGAAGTACATTTAGAATTGTGGACATTAAAAGCATCGTGATGAAATATCCTATATTGGGCTTTTTCCCCCCTAGTTTTAAATTGTAGTTGCCAAAAAATCTTTTTTTGACGCTGGATGGTTTAAAAGTGCTTTTCGTAAGACATTCTGGGAACATGCTTTAATTGCTAACGAGCTATTCGTCCACATATCTGCAAGAAATGTTAGTGTGAACTTGATCTAATCTGCATATTACTAATACACTGTAACTCTGCACTTGTCCATGTCATGTCTGTGTAGTCATGTTTTGTTTTGTTTAGTTATTGGACTCTTTAGTTTCTGGCTTTTCATGTCTGTGTACCGTATTTTCCGCACTATAAGGCGCACCGGATTATTAGCCGCACCTTCAATGAATGGCATATTTCAAAACTTTGTCCACCTATAAGCCGCCCCGGACTATAAGCCGCGCCTACGCTGCGCTAAAGGGAATGTCAAAAAACCGGTCAGATATATTATTAAAATTTGACTGACCTATTAAAAACCAGCGTTCTAACAACTCTGTCCCAAAATGTACGCAAATGTGCAATCACAAACATAGTAAAATTCAAAATAGTGCAGAGCAATAGCAACATAATGTTGCTCGAACGTTAATGTCACAACACACAAAATAAACATAGCGCTCACCTTCTGAAGTTATTCTTCATTCGTAAATCCTTCGAATTCTTCGTCTTCGGTGTCCGAATTGAAAAGTTGGGCAAATGTGGGATCCAAAATGGCCGGTTCCGTCTCGTCGAAGTCATCGGAGTCAGTGTCACTGTTCAGCAGTTCTGTGAATCCTGCCTTCCGGAAAGCTCGGACCACAGTTGTGACCGAAATATCTGCCCAGGCATTTACGATCCACTGGCAAATGTTGGCGTATGTCGTCCGGCGCTGTCTGCCTGTCTTAGTGAAGGTGTGTTCGCCTTCGGTCATCCATTGTTCCCACGCCGTTCGCAGTCGTGATTTGAATGCCCTGTTGACACCAATATCCAGCGGTTGGAGTTCTTTGGTTAATCCACCCGGAATGACGGCGAGTGTTGTATTTGTGTGCTTCACTTGTTTTTTGACACCATCTGTGATGTGGGCGCGCATAGAGTCGTATATCAACATGGAAGGAGCTGTGTGAAAAAAGCCACCCGGCCTCTTCGCGTAAACTTCCCTTAACCACTCGCTCATCTTTTCTTCATCCATCCATCCCTTCGAGTTAGCTTTTATGATGACGCCGGCTGGAAAGGTCTCTTTTGGCAAGGTCTTCCTTTTGAATATCACCATGGGTGGAAGTTTCAGGCCATTAGCATGGCAAGCTAGAACCACAGTGAAGGACGACTTCTCATTCCCTGTGGTGCGAATATTCACCGTACGTGCTCCCGTTGTATCCACAGTATCCACAGTGCGGTTCACAGGAATATCAGTTGCTGTGAAATAGTAATCCGTGTGCGGATGGAGAGATTGCGTCTTTTCATGAACCGGATCCTTGTCGCTTAGTAGGAGCCATTTTGTGGTCTTTACAGATGTAAACAGGAAATGAAACGTACGGTAATATCCGCGCGCTTTTTCTTCTTCTACGCGGGCGGGAGGTTGCTTACAGTAGAAGAAGAAGCGCTTCCTGTTCTATGGGGGCGGGTGCTTACCTTGGCGGTTGCTTGCGTAGAAGAAGAAGCGCTTCCTGTTCTACCGGGAAAAAAGATGGCGGCTGTTTACCGTAGTTACGAGACCGAAACTTTATGAAAATGAATCTTAATATTAATCCATATATAAAGCGCACCGGGTTAAAAGCCGCACTGTCAGCTTTTGAGTAAATTTGTGGTTTTTAGGTGCGGCTAATGGTGCGGAAAATACGGTAGTCATGTTTTGTTTTGTTTAGTTATTGGACTCTTAGTTTCTGGCTTTTCACTCCCTGGTCTTGTTTCCATGGTTACCCATTAGTTTCACCTGTTTCACGTTTGGACTCATTGTGCACTCTTGTTTGTCACCATAGCAACCCATTAGTTTTCACCTGTCACGTCACGCACCTGTTTCACGTTTTGAGTCACGCACCTGTTTTCGTTAATCATGTCTGTAGTATTTAAGTTCATTGTTTTCAGTTTGTCTTTCTGGTGACATCCCGTATTCATACCCCTGTCACACTCTGTCTACCTCTGCGCACTTCATGCCATGTCCAAGTAAGTTTTTTTCTATTAATGCCACAGTTAGTGTTTTTGTTTAATTGTTCACAGTTTTTTTGCCCCCGTGCAAGTCTTTTTGTTTTGTTAGTCAAGTTTGTACATCCGCCTTGAGCGCGCTTTTTGTTCCTTTGAGTGTTATAAATAAATATAAATAAATATGTATTTACCTTCACGCCATGACCAGTCCAGCTTTACTTGCATCTCGGGAAAACAAACACACCACAGTTCCCGTCTTGACAGTCCAAAGTAATACATGGCATACATTGCCTAAAACAGGGGTCGGCAACCCAAAATGTTGAAAGAGCCAGATTGGACCACAAATATAAAAAAGTAGTCTGTCTGGAGCCCCTAAAAATGTAAAGACTTTTATAAGTGTTATAATGATGGCAATTAGCTATATTAGCCTACTATCAAAAGGACTATGTGTCGCAGGCTGACGCAAATCTTTGTTGACAGAAATGTTGAAATATTAATATTTATTCTACGCATTTTTACATCATTGGAAAACATTAGTAAAACTTCTCAGAGGGGGAGATAACTCCTGGAAATGACTGTCATAGAACGACCAAAGGTATAGATGTGTGTGTCCAAGTTTAAAGGAAACCACAGGCTGTCTTCTTCTAATTGATTTATTTACAAGCTTTGCAAACTGGGTAATGGTCTGGAACAACATGGCACACAAACAACTATCTGAAATGCAGCCAATATTACATACAAATATGTCATGAGACATGGAAAAATAAACTAAATAAACAGAGGACATAAGTACAGGGGTAACGTTTGCTGTGGTCTGGAACAACATGGCACACAAAACAACTATCTGAAATGCAGCCAATATTACATACTAATATGTCATGAGACATGGAAAAATAAACTAAATAAACAGAGGACATAAGTAAAGGGGTAACGTTTGCTGTGGTCTGGAACAACATGGCATACAAACAACTATCTGAAATGCAAGCCAATATTACATACAGATAATATGTCATGAGACATGGAAAAATAAACTTAAATGAACAGAGGACATAAGTAAAGGGGTAACGTTTGCTATGGTCTGGAACAACATGGCACACAAACAACTATCTGAAATGCAGCCAATATTACATACAGATAATATGTCATGAGACATGGAAAAATAAACTAAATAAACAGAGGACATAAGTAAAGGGGTAACGTTTGCTGTGGTCTGGAACAACATGGCATACAAACAACTCTCTGAAATGCAAGCCAATATTACATACATATAATATGTCATAAAACATGGAAAAATAGACTTAAATGAACAGAGGACATAAGTAAAGGTGTAACGTTTGCTGTGGTCTGGAACAACATGGCATACAAACAACTCTCTGAAATGCAAGCCAATATTACATACAGATAATATGTCATAAAACATGGAAAAATAGACTTAAATGAACAGAGGACATAAGTAAAGGGGTAACATTTGCTGTGGTCTGGAACAACATGGCATACAAACAACTCTCTGAAATGCAAGCCAATATTACATACGTGTCATGAGACATGGAACAATTAAGTAAGTAAACAGAGGACATAAGTCAATCAATCAATCAATGTTTATTTATATAGCCCTAAATCACAAGTGTCTCAAAGGGCTGCACAAGCCACAACGACATCCTCGGTACAACGCCCAAGTCAAGGAAATTAAATATACCTACAAACGAGGCATGATGATGCAATATGTACATACAGATAGCCTAAATAGCATGTTAGCATCGATTAACTTACAGTCATGTACTGACCAAATATGCCTGATTAGCACTCCAAGAAGTCAATAACATCAACAAAGCTCACCTTTGTGCATTCATGCACAGCATAAAAAGTTTGGTGGACAAAATGAGACGGAGTGGCATAAAACATGTCTTTCTGTGGCAGCGTCGGCGAAAGTTATACATGTAAAACAAACCGTTGAGTCACAGTCCACACAACGGTGAGTTCAAGGGCGGCTGAAATTACTAGGACAAAACGGCGCTCGCCAAACACTCTCATCAGCGAAGCATAAACACAAACCTACGGTATTCCACAGTGGGCTTTCTAACAATTAGGAAGGTTTGTGTCGTGTTTGTCCTCCTTCGGAAACCATATTACAACAAAAAACATACTTTTCACCCCATTTTTTTTCCATTTCCATAATTACATACATAACGTTAAGGAATGGTACATTAGGACACAAAAGTTAGCAACACTAGCATAGCTATGTGAGCTATAATGCTAACATTACACTTATGTCTTATTAACATCATGCTAGGTTAGCATATTGTTAGAAGAAAAACAACAATTATCGAGCAGATTTCCGTTATTACCTGTTTATTACAGTTATAACTGTCTGTTTGTTAGCAACATAACTAAAAAACAATCATTTCGACTACTTTACCTTACGTTTATGTTACAAGGGTCAATACTCTCCGCTTGTGTATGCTGGCGGTCCCGCCTCCACCCGCAGAGATAAAGAGAGTGAATGACTGACAAGAGGGTTCACTCTGTTTATTTCATTCTGCTAGATAGCAAACGCACCCAATTGCTGGGGCCGACGCAGAGAGTAAACACATACAAATAGGCCTTCGATCCGCTAGAATTTGCCTGTTTGTTAGTTAGCGACTGTGGGGGTTCTTTGGACCACCAATCAACGCCATGAGAGCCCGGATCAGGGTTACAATACAGTTGTATTTTCTTCTCTCAACCGGTTGCTTTTCAGCGATCGTCTTTTTTCTGTCCGTCTTCGTCACTCTCTCGCTCTCACTCCAGCTCCCCTCCAGCTCCAACAACTCTTCTCCTCCCGGTTGCTGCCTTTTAACAGGGCGACAGGTGATTAGATAACCAGGCCCAGGTGGGCCATCTACGCACCTGCCTATACTGTAGATTTTATGCCTGCATCAAAGTGCCACCTATGTCTATCAAGCTCCATGTTCTGATGTTTAAATGTTAGTTGTCTGGTTGTGGTTGTGTCTGTGCTTGTGTTTTTGTTCTGTTGTTTTTGTGTATGTTAAGAAAGCAATGATGCACTGTGCCCAAGACAAATATCCCCCCGGAGACAATAAAGTTGAACCTTGAACCTGTCGCTGATTTTGAAGCCGGTCCTGGCACACCCCGCTTCTCTGCAGGCCCGCAGGCCACGCCCCCCTCCACAGCGACATAGTTAAAAAAAAATATGTAAGGATTTTCCTGAAACTTTCAGGAAATGTCAGAAATGGGATAAGGAGCACGTGATAACGTTTTGGGCGGATTTCAGATCATTGTCTGGGTTCAGGATTTTTTTTTTTTTTTTTTAAGAATTCTTTACTACTTTCTGAGTGCTTTTCTAGTTTTAAGATGTGCAGTGAAGCCTTTTTATTTATTTATTTAATTAATTAATTAATTTTTTTACAAATCTATACTCTGTTAATGTGTAGTAAATATGTATAACACTGCCATACATTGTGGTCCTCTACACTAGTTCATTTAAAAAACAGTGTTCTGTTGGTTTGATAGGACTCTCATTGAGCATCTCGAGGACTCTTAGCAGCCTGTAGTGGATAATGGCAATGGTAACTCCTTTATTTTAAAATGTGTAGCGAAGCCTTTTTTATTTTATTATTATTATTTTTTAAACAAAATAGTGTACGTATACACTTGACAGGCTTAAGAGGCGGGTCTCATGTCCCCAAAGAAGGAGATTTCTTCCTGGGAAGAAAACTTCAAACTTCAAAAGCGTCAATATAGGCATCCCTCCCCTCAAAAAAGGACAGAAAAGGTGAGATATGACAGATTTCTTTTATTTGTTTATTTATTTTTCTCCCAAGATGGCGCCGCTGTAGTGGCTGCTGGTGGCAGGAGCTCTGTGCTCTTGTGTCATCCTTTTGTGTTCCTGATGTTTCCCTCTTGTTTTCATGTCTTTTTTTTTTTTTTTTTTTGCCTTTTGGTTTGGGACCCTTTGGGACTGTGCGACAATGGGTGGCACTTTCGTGACTTCTGCGGTGCTTTTTTGTAAACTTCTGGCCTTTTGGCCATGGAGACCAGCTGCTGGGTCTCTGCCACACCAAAGTCCGTTTGGAGAGACTGGAGGAGGTGCGGATCAAGAGACAGGGATGCGGAGTTGGGATGGACGTGCGTCGCGGTGTCTTGGCTGAATGAGCAGGCATTGGACACCTCGGTCTTCTTGGACGCATCCTCGCTCATCCATGCGGACTGGACACTGGGCGAGAGTTGGCGGACGGCTGAGGGTGGAGTCTCTTGGTTGCTTTGTTGGGTTTGCTCCTGGAACACAGCAGAGGCCACCACAGCGTTTTTTTGTTGATGTTGTTGTTTTACTTTTGTGGCTGTGTGTAGAAGTGGCACTGCTGGAGTGGCAGCTGGTTGCATCAGCTCTGCTCTTTTAATGTCTTTGTGGAGGGGGGCGTGGTCTGCGGGCCTGCCGCGGAGCGGGGTGTGTAAGGACCGGCCTCGAAGCCAGCGGCAGGTGAGTGGATTGCCCAGCTGGGGCTGGTTTTCTAATCACCTGTCGCCCTTATTAGCCGCAGCCGGACCGAGACACGGGGTGGGAGTTGGAGCGAGAGCGAGACACATGGTAGAGAGCAGAGCGAGACACACGCTGGAGAGCAGAGCCGAGCAGCAGGAGAGACCGAGACTGGAAAGTTGCAAGAACAGTGTGCTGTGTTGGCGCGTGTGCGCACAAATAAAATACTCACAAGGAGGTCTATTACGGTCAGGAGGACCCACAAGGGGGAACTTCACAGTCTTTAATGTCCTTTGTGTTCTTTGATGTTTCCCTCTTTCACACATGTTTATGTGTCCTATGGCTATGAGGTTTTTTCCCCCCCTTGGCCTCAGTCTGGACCCCCTCTCCAGGGGCCCAGGCTTAGATAGATAGATAGTACTTTATTGATTCCTTCAGGAGAGTTCCCTCAGGAAAATTACCGGAATTAAACACTGAATTAAAAAAAAATTCACAACCCCCCCCCCCCCCCCCCCTCCCCCTCCCCAGCGTTTACCTGTTTGTCACCTTTTTTGTAAAGGGCGCCGGAAGTTGGCAGACCCGTCAGCGATCCTGTTCTGTCTCCCTGTAATGTTTGTCTGAACTTCAATGGGATTGTGCTGAAAATCTCAATTTCCCCTCAGGGATTAATAAAGTCCATCCATCCATTTTCTACCACTTGTCCCTTTTGGGGTCGCTGGGGGTGCTGGAGCCTATCTCAGCTGCATTCGGGCGGAAGGCGTCGTACACCCTGGACAAGTCGCCACCTCATCGCAGGGCCAACACGGATAGACAGACAACAATAAAGTATTTAAAGGGGAACATTTTTCATTTTCAATTTCAGAATTGTTAAAACCATTAAAAATCAGTTCCCAGTGGCTTATTATATTTTTCGAAGTTTTTTTCAAAATTTTACCCATCACGCAATATCCCTAAAAAAAGCTTCAAAGTGCCTGATTTTAACCACCCGTCCATTTTCCTGTGACGTCACACAGTGAAGCCAACACAAACAAACATGGCGGAAAGAACGGCAAGCTATAGCGACATTAGCTCGGATTCAGACTCGGATTTCAGCGGTTTAAGCGATTCAACAGATTACGAATGTATTGAAACGGATGGTTGTAGTGTGGAGGCAGGTAGCGAAAACGAAATTGAAGAAGAAACTGAAGCTATTGAGCCATACCGGTTTGAACCGTATGCAAGCGAAACCGACGAAAACGACACGACAGCCAGCGACACGGGAGAAAGCGAGGACGAATTGGGCGATCGCCTTCTAACCAACGATTGGTATGTGTTTGTTTGGCATTAAAGGAAACTAACAACTATGAACTAGGTTTACAGCATATGAAATACATTTGGCAACAACATGCACTTTGAGAGTGCAGACAGCCCAATTTTCATCAATTAATATATTCTGTAGACATACCCTCATGTCAGCAGGCCAGGGAAGCTAGGGTCGATATTCTTCTCTTGATCATCTTCAGGACGGTGTGAGCCAAGACATCCAGGGGGTTTAGCTCGCTCGTCTGCGGGAACAAACTGCCGCCATTGCTTGCCGTACTACCGAGGTCCTTTGTCCCTGAATTGCTCACACACTCCGGCAAATTCAATGGGGGTCTGGCGGCAGATTTCTTTGACTTTATCGTTGGAAATGCATCTGCTTTGAGTGTCGCAGGATATCCACACATTCTTGCCATCTCTGTCGTAGCATAGCTTTCGTCGGTAAAGTGTGCGGAACAAACGTCCAATTTCTTGCCACTTTCGCATCTTTGGGCCACTGGTGCAACTCAAATCCGTCCTTGTTCGTGTTGTTACACCCTCCGACAACACACCGACGAGGCATGATGTCTCCAAGGTACGGAAAACAGTCGAAAAAACGGAAAATAACAGAGCCGATTTGACTCGGTGTTTGAGAAAATGGCGGATTGCTTCCCGATGCGACGTCACATTGTGACGTCATCGCTCCGAGAGCGAATATTAGAAAGGCGTTTAATTCGCCAAAATTCACCCATTTAGAGTTCGGAAATCGGTAAAAAAAATATATGGTCTTTTTTCTGCAACATCAAGGTATATATTGACGCTTACATAGGTCTGGTGATAATGTCCCCCTTTAAGTTAAAGTAAAGTACCAATGATTGGCACACACACACACACACACACACTAGGCGAAATTATTCTCTGCATTTGACCCATCACTCTTGATCACCCCCTGGGAGGTGAGGGGAGCATTGGGCAGCAGCGGAGACCGTGCCCGGGAATCATTTTTGGTGATTTAACCCCCAATTCGGGCTTCACGGTGGCAGAGGGGTTAGTGCATCTGCCTCACAATACGAAGGTCCTGAGTAGTCTTCGGTTCAATCCCGGGCTCGGGATCTTTCTGTGTGGAGTTTGCATGTTCTCCCCGTGACTGCGTGGGTTCCCTCCGGGTACTCCGGCTTCCTCCCACTTCCAAAGACATGCACCTGGGGATAAGTTGATTGGCAACACTAAATTGGCCCTAGTGTGTGGATGTGAGTGTGAATGTTGTCTGTCTATCTGTGTTGGCCCTGCGATGAGGTGGCGACTTGTCCAGGGTGTACCCCGCCTTCCGCCCGATTGTAGCTGAGATAGGCTCCAGCGCCCCCCGCGACCTCAAACGGAATAAGCGGTAGAAAATGGATGGATGGATAACCCCCAATTCCAACCCTTGATGCTGAGTGCCAAGCAGGGAGGTAACAGGTCCCATTTTTATAGTCTTTGGTATGACTCGGCCGGGGTTTGAACTCACGACCTACCGATCTCAGGGCGGACACTCTAACCACTAGGCCACTGATTCTGATTCTGACAACAGTTCAAATCTATATGTCGCTCCCTTTTAAAGAGTGTGATATAAAAATGCTGATTCTCTTTGGATTTCCTTGCACTTGTTTACAGTTTAGTCAGAGGACAAAATGTTCCCACCTGTTTGTACCGGCGGTGAAAATAGGAATTAAGCATCTGCATAAGATCTTTTCACTCCGCCAACTAAAAGATCGGGACTCTTATAGCCTGATACGCTGTCTTAATTTCCCCTTTCTCTGGTCACTGCAGTGAGCGACGGTATTAAGGAACCGGGAGGAGGGTCTTTTTTTTTCTTTTTTTTTTTTTCTTTTTTCTAAGTCTCCGCGCAAGAATACATTGTGGAAGTTGCAAAGGGCAGAGTCTCTAGGAAATCTACTCTTTCTTTGGGAAAAATGTCACGGCAGAGATAGGAGATTGGCACCACAAAGAAGCCAAAATAGCACGGGCTGCTACGCATTGTCACACGAGATTTGGGCTGAGACATTGACTTTTGTTCCGCGACGGGCTGGCCCCTGAAAGGGAGACGGGAGGTGTTAAAAAAAATTGTGAGTCCCCCGTCCCCCCGGCCCCAGTTACACTTTGTCTATCTGCAAAGCAAGGACTGTAACGTCACAATTCCTTGCGACAGTGTTAGATAAATATGGATACAATTCACCATATCAGGCAGTTATCTCAGCCCGTTTGAGAGGATTACCGCCCTGATTTCCAACTTTTCCCACAACTTCTGCCTTCCCCTTGATTAACAAAAGGTCTCATGTATTTTATGCGGGGTTACCCCCTCGGCCACCTAATAGGATTATGAATAATTTCGACAAATTTTTACAAAAATACAAATCACATGGCCCGACTTAAGAGTTTGCTAATAATGTCTCCATAGCTGATAGATCAAAGCAAGGTGCGGCGACTGCAGAGCCAGGCAGTAGGTTGACCCCGGTCAGGCATTTTTAATGAAAGGGTTAATCTCCTGAGAAGTGACCATTCAGGAGCAAGCAGTGTGACCAAATGGAAAATTCGGGTCTTGGATAAGAGCTAGAATGGTCTTATTGAGAGTGCGGGTTGGTTACTGCGGTTGGACTGCATGTGGTGCTGTTTTGTGGAACCATCATGGATCCTAAAGGGACTTCTGGAAATTCTTATGGGACGACTGTAAATGCTGAACGGGATCTTAATTTACCAAAAATTGCAAAAAGGATGTTAGACTTATACTTCCTTTTATTGTCATTCAAATTTGAACTTTAGAGTACAGATAAGAACGAAGTTTCGTTGCATTGGCTCTGTCATGACTTGGTCCTGGGGTTTAGTTTTTCTAGAAGGCAACGGAAAGTTGGCTCGGGCGAGACAGGAATGTGAGAACATATTTATTTAATTTGATCAAAAAACGAAAAGCGCGCACAGTGGCGGAGAAACAACTTGGCTATGAAACCAAAAGACTATAGCAAAAAAAAAGTACAAACGAAAAGCGCGCACAGTGGCGGAGAACAAACTATGAAACCAAAAGACTATAGCATTAATAAACAAAAACTTACTTGGCTTGGACAAAAATAACAGCATGAATGATGGACATGAAAACAAGTGTCAGGAATGTACAGAGCATAAATGTGAGGATGTCACCAGAAAGACAAACTGAAAAACAATGAACTTAAATACTACAGACATGATTAACGAAAACAGGTGCGTGACTCAAAACGTGAAACAGGTGCGTGACGTGACAGGTGAAAACTAATGGGTTGCTGTGGTGACAAACAAGAGTGCACAAGGAGTCCAAACGTGGAACAGGTGAAACTAATGGGTAATCATGGAAACAAGACAAGGGAGTGAAAAGCCAGAAACTAAAGAGTCCAATAACTAAACAAAACATGACTAAGACAAAACATGATTACACAGACATGACAGGCTCGTTGTAGTGCAAGATAAAAGAGCAATAATGTGCAGATATAATTAAATAGATTGCTGTACAGATAAATGGTAACACTTTAGTATGGGGAACATATTAACCATTATTAGTTGCTTATTAACATGCAAATTAGTAACATATTGGCTCTTAATTAGTCATTATTAAGTACTTATTAATACCTTATTCTGCATGGCCTTATTATAACCCTAACCCTAACCCCAACCCTGACCTACTCAGTGGCCTAGTGGTTAGAGTGTCCGTCCTGAGATCGGTAGGTTGGGAGTTCAAATCCCGGCCGAGTCATACCAAAGACTATAAAAATGGGACCCATTACCTCCCTGCTTGGCACTCAGCATCAAGGGTTGGAATTGGGGGTTAAATCACCAAAATGATTCCCGGGCGCAGCCACCACTGCTGCCCACTGCTCCCCTCACCTCCCAGGGGGTGATCAAGGGTGATGGGTCAAATGCAGAGAATAATAATTTCGCCACACCTAGTGTGTGTGTGACAATCATTGGTACTTTAACTTTAACTTTAACTTCAAACCTCTAACCCTAACCCTCTAACCCTAACCTCAACCCTAACCCTAACCCCAACCCTAACCCTAACCCTAACCCTTACCCTAACCCAGGGGTCGGCAACCCGCGGCTCTAGAGCCGCATGCGGCTCTTTAGCGCCCTAGTGGCTCTCTGGAGCTTTTTCAGAAATGTAAGAAAAATGGAAAAAGATGAGGGGAAAACAATCTATTTTTTGTTTTAATATGGTTTCTGTAGGAGGACAAACATGACACAAACCTCCCTAATTGTTATAAAGCACACTGTTTATATTGAACATGCTTCACTGATTCGAGTATTTGGCGAGCGCCGTTTTGTCCTACTAATTTTGGTGGTCCTTGAACTCACCGTAGTTTGTTTACATGTATAACTTTCTAGGATGTGTTTTATGCCACTTCTTTTTCTGTCTCATTTTGTTCACCTAACTTTTAAGGTTGTGCATGAAAGGTGAGTTTTGTTGATGTTATTGACTTGTTGGAGTGCTAATCAGACATATTTGGTCACTGCATGACTGCAAGCGAATCGATGCTAACATGCTATTTAGGCTAGCTATATGTACATATTGCATCATAATGCCTCATTTGTAGCTATATTTGAGGTCATTTAGTTTCCTTTAAGTCCTCTTAATTCAATGTATATCTCATGACACACTATCTGTATGTAATATGGCTTTTAATTTTTTGCGGCTCCAGACAATTTTTTGTTGTTGTATTTTTTGGTATTTTTTTCCAATATGGCTCTTTCAACATTTTGGGTTGCCGACCCCTGACCTAACCAAAGAACTCTAATTTAAGTCTTTGTTACTTAGAATATGTTCCCCATACTAAAGTGTTACCAGATAAATATATTGCACTTTTGCATACGCGCCCACGTTTATGGATGTATGTTATATTATATATATATGTGGGCTCTGTACCGAGGATGTCGTTGTGGCTTGTGCAGCCCTTTGAGACACTTGTGATTTAAGGCTATATAAATTAACATTGATTGATTGATTGATTGATATTGTCTTTATATTCCAGCGAGTTATTCCGTTTTTGGAGGGGGAATTGAGGGAGTTATTATGATGCTTTCAAGAGTCTTATGGCCTGAGGGATGAACTGTTACAGATTAATTGAATTGAAGCAGGAAAATTGAAACATTTAGGCAAAGAAAAATCAAATATGGAAACTAAAAAAAACAAAACAAATCTACCTAAAGCAGTGGTTGTCAAACTTTTTTCCACCAAGTACCACCTCAAAAACACTTGGCTCTCCAACTACATTAAAATACTGTAGTGTAGCAGGTAGTGTTGTCCCAATACCAATATTTTCATACCGGTACCAAAATTATTTCGATACTTTTCGGTAATTTTCGGTACTTTTCTAAATAAAGGGAACCACAAAACATTGCATTATTGGCTTTATTTAAAAAAAATAATCTTAGGGTACATGAAACATATGTTTCTTGTTGCAAGTTTGTCCTTAAATAAAATAGTGAACATACAAGAAAGACAACTTGTCTTTTAGTAGTAAGTAAACAAACATCCATCCATCCATCCATTTCCTACCGCTTATCAAACAAGGCTCCTAATTAGTCTGCTGACATGTACAGTAACATATTGTGTCATTTTCCATTCTATTATTTTGTCAAAATTATTAAGGACAAGTGGTAGAAAATTAATTATTAATCTACTTGTTCATTTACTGTTAATATCTGCTTACTTTCTATTTTAACATGTTTTATCTACACTTCTGTGGGTGGGGTGGGTGGGGTTATGGTATTTTTTTTAATTTTTTTTGTCATAAAAAAATACAATCATGTGTGCTTACGGACTGTATCCCTTGCAGACTGTATTGATATATATTGATATATAATGTAGCAACCAGAAATATTAATAACAGAAAGAAACAACCCTTTTGTGTGAATGAGTGTAAATGGGGGAGGGAGGTTTTTTGGGTTGGTGCACTAATTGTAAGTATATCTTGTGTTTTTTATGTTGATTTAATAAAATATATAAAAAAAATAAAAAATTTTTAAATTTATTTATTTATTTTTTAAATTTCTTGTGCGGACCGGTACCGGCCCGCGGCCCGGTGGTTGGGGACCCCTGTCTTAAAGCACCTCTTCCTGAGGGCGTTTCAGTGTTATAACTTCACCTTTATCGTTAGTTTTTAAGCCAAGTTAGTTTGTTTACATTTTGATTAACTTGTTGTTTCGGTTCAGTTTCAGCACCCCTGTTTTTGTGTCTCCTTGGTTGCCATGGTTATTCTTTTGTCTCAGCTGCCTCCGATTGGTGTTCGGGACGCTCGCCTGCTCTCGGGCGCTAATCAGAGAGCTATTTATTCCGTCCTCTCACCTAACTCGGTCCGGTGCTTTTGTTTGCTTCCATGCAACACGTTACATGGAAGTCAGGGGTGTCAAACTCATTTTAGACGGGGGGCCACATGGAGAAAAATCTCTTTTCTTTGGAATAAGGCTGTAATTGTCACGGCATTCTTCAGTAAGCCACGGAGCGCACCTCGAGACTCGCCCACGGCCGCTCATCTCCGCACGCGCCACTCCGGCCGGCAGCAGCAGCTTTTTTCCATCAGCAATCTGCACACCTGGAGCTGATTATCAGACCTGCCTTATAAGCCTGCTCAACCTGCTATCCCAGGGCCAGAACGTAACCACCCGTTCCCGTACTTCTGCCTTTGTTCCCGCGTCGACGAGTTGTGCGTCTCGTCATATCTTGCTCTTCTGCTTCCCAGACTGCCTCTTGGATCTTGACCTCCCGCTTGGACACGGACCTCTTACACCCCGCTTAGCCCCGACTTCCTGCTTGCCTCACGGACATTCGAACCCGCCTTCTTCCCCTGATCTTCCGCCTCTCGCGCAACACTCCCGGTAACATACTCATTAATTCCTACACATAGTCTCACACCATACACACCTTTGGATTTTGTCACACTTCATTCTCTAGTTGATTTAGTATATCATTGTTTGATTATTATATACTGTATATAGTGTATATATATAATACAAACCCCGTTTCCATATGAGTTGGGAAATTGTGTTAGATGTAAATATAAACGGAATACAATGATTTGCAAATCATTTTCAACCCATATTCAGTTGAATATGCTACAAAGACAACATATTTGATGTTCAAACTGATAAACATTTTTTTTTTGTTGCAAATAATCATTAACTTTAGAATTTGATGCCAGCAACATGTGACAAAGAAGTTGGGAAAGGTGGCAATAAATACTGATAAAGTTGAGGAATGCTCATCAAACACTTATTTGGAACATCCCACAGGTGAACAGACAAATTGGGAACAGGTGGGTGCCATGATTGGGTATAAAAGTAGATTCCATGAAATGCTCAGTCATTCACAAACAAGGATGGGGCGAGGGTCACCACTTTGTCAACAAATGCGTGAGCAAATTGGTGAACAGTTCAAGAAAAACCTTTCTCAACCAGCTATTGCAAGGAATTTAGGGATTTCACCGTCTACGGTCCGTAATATCATCAAAGGGTTCAGAGATTCTGGAGAAATCACTGCACGTGAGCAGCTAAGCCTGTGACCTTCGATCCCTCAGGCTGTACTGCATCAACAAGCGACATTAGTGTGTAAAGGATATCACCACATGGGCTCAGGAACACTTCAGAAACCCACTATCAGTAACTACAGTTGGTCGCTACATCTGTAAGTGCAAGTTAAAACTCTCCTATGCAAGGCGAAAACCGTTTATCAACAACACCCAGAAACGCCGTCGGCTTCGTTGGGCCTGAGCTCATCTAAGATGGACTGATACAAAGTGGAAAAGTGTTCTGTGGTCTGACGAGTTCACATTTCAAAAAATAAAGTTTATGAGTTTGAACATCAAATATCTTGTCTTTGTAGTGCATTCAATTGAATATGGGTTGAAAAGGATTTGCAAATCATTGTATTATGTTAATATTTACATCTAACACAATTTCCCAACTCATATGGAAACGGGGATTGTAAATACACAGAGCTTTACTGCCCCCTTGTGGTCTGTGCCGTCTATACTCCCCCTGGTAAACATAACAGTAACGTAACAAAAAGTGGAAAAATGCGCAAATTGATGCATTTGCATTGATTTCAAAACATTTTTCCCATCGTAGTTATTAAAATTAATCTGTCCAGGAGCCTCAGCAGTACCTCGACTTTAGTAATTATTCATACCAAAGACACACTCTTGTTTTGAATGCAACACTACCGCAGTATAAGCTACTGCTAATGTTATTCCGACAAGTCACCACCTCATCGCAAACGTACAACATTCACACTCATATTCATAAAAAATGTGCTAGTAAAAATGTAGGTTTGAGGGTAGGATCTATTTTGAACACACAAATTAAAGGAAATATCCTTATATTGTCGTGAAAAAAGCGCCACATTTTGATAGTCCTTTCCCTTCCGTCACCACCAACACGACCGCCACCCTCAAGGGCCAGGGGCCTTTTAATTGGCACACTTCCGAACTGTAATTTTTTTTAATTGCTTGGAGACACTTAAAAGAAATCATTGCACATGTAATAATATCTTTAATTGTGCGTCGCGCTCCAGGGACGCCACAAAAGCCTCGGATCAATGGAAGGAAAGCATGGGGATGCTGGTAGGGGTTAATTTTTTTTTCCCTTTCCTTTTCTGGAGGTAATGACAGGGAGGCAAAGCTTGGCTGGTGACATGGAAGGCACAACTTGCCATTCCTATTGTCTCTGCGCCACCTAATTGGGCCAAATGCAGTTAGCCCCCCCCCCCCCCCCACCGCACCCCCTCCAAGGCAGAGGCTGTCGAGGTGGTGATTAATGAAGCCTCCAGTCATGTAACCTGATAAAAAGAAAAGAAAGACATGGGAGAGCGAGGGGAGGGGATCAGCCTGCTGTTTTTCCTGTTGTTTTTCTTTTTCCTCAAAAACGATACGGCCCTTCGGTCGAACCGTCCAAACAACGGGCGCAAAAATATTCAGATGCAGTAGAAAATATGATAAACATTGATTTATTTAAGGGTGAATTATTACCATCAACAGTTACTATATCAAACAATGGACAGTATCAGCAATCAAACAGATTTATCTGTTGTTAGCGTGTTTTTCCCCCCGAGCATTCTGCTTTCCTGTCAAACACACCATCAGCAGCCTGTCCATTATTACATGAATACATGTCCACCGTTTAGATCGGGGGTGTCAAATGTACAGCCAGGTTTTATACGGCCCGCGGGATGAGTTTTGCAAAATATAAAAATGAGCCAAAATTTTTGAATGAAATAAACCGCTCTTCTAAATGTGTCCACTAGATGTCACAATTGCAATTATTTGTATCTTTGTCGATGATGCTATGTAAAAAATAAATAAACCACATGTTAGTCCACCAGTCGAGGAAAATGAGCATACTACATAAATAACATCCTGTAAATGGATTTTGATATAATTTTTTTTAATCTTGATTAGCGATGTCCGATTATATCGGACTGTCGATAATATCGGCCGATAAATGCTTTAGCGGTATCGGTTTTAATATTATCGGTATTGGTTTCAAAAAGTAAAATGTATGACTTTTTAAAACGCCGCTGTGTACACGGACGTAAGGAGAAGTACAGAGCGCCAATAAGCCTTAAAGGCACTGCCTTTGCGTGCAGGCGAGTCACATAATATCTACGGCTTTTCACACACACAAGTGAATGCAAGCATACTTGGTCCACAGCCATACAGGTCCCACTGAGGGTGGCCGTATAAACAACTTTAACACTGTTACCAAAATGCGCCACACTGTGAACCCACACCAAACAAGAATGACAAACACATTTCGGGAAAACAT
Organism: Nerophis lumbriciformis; assembly: GCF_033978685.3. NCBI lineage: Eukaryota > Metazoa > Chordata > Actinopteri > Syngnathiformes > Syngnathidae > Nerophis > Nerophis lumbriciformis. The sequence continues at coordinate 7,269,471 of NC_084555.2, read as the reverse complement.
CCGCACCGTAACACAACATAAACACAACAGAACAAATACCCAGAACCCCTTCCAGCACTAACTCACCTGAACCCCGCCCCCTCCCAACCCCGTCCACCTCAACCTCCTCTCAGGGAGAGCATGTCCCAAATTCCAAGCTGCTGTTTTGAGGCATGTTAAAAAAAAAAAAATGCACTTTGTGACTTCAATAATAAATATGGCAGTGCCATGTTGGCATTTTATTTCCATAACTTGAGTTGATTTATTTTGGAAAACCTTGTTACATTGTTTAATGCATCCAGCGGGGCATCACAACAAAATTAGGCATAATAATGTGTTAATTCCACGACTGTATATATCGGTATCGGTTGATATCGGAATCGGTAATTAAGAGTTGGACAATATCGGAATATTGAATATCGGCAAAAAAGCCAGTATCCGACATCTCTACGGAGATTGAAAATTAACACCAATGAGTTGACTGATGAACATTATCACATCATTTATTCAGAAATATAAAAAACGACCAATAAAGATAGAATACTATTAACCGCAACATGTAAGTGTAAGAAAAACCCAACAACTTTATGATTTGTACATTTTCAGAATGTGCTTGTTCTATTTTTAAACAAAGAAAACAATCTCTAGTTGTCTTTATTTTTAGGTTATCGTGCCGTGATTTTACCAGTCCGGCCCACTTGGGAGTAGATTTTTCTCCATGTGGCCCCTGAATTAGATATTATTTTAACATCCTTGGCTAAAGTTATCGGCTCATTTTGTTTCAGTATGGTGCAGACTAGCATTGCTACGCTTTAATCATTCCGCCACTCTGCTACACAATTTGACTTAAAAAAAAAAAAAATCTTTATTTCTCTCTCATTTGAGTCACACATTAAGAGTGTTACTAAAACAGCCTTCTTTCATCTCCGTAATATCGCTAAAATTCGTTCCATTTTGTCCACCAGCGACGCTGAGATCATTATTCATGCGTTCGTTACGTCTCGTCTGGACTACTGTAACGTATTATTTTCGGGTCTCCCTATGTCTAGCATTAAAAAATTACAGTTGGTACAAAATGCGGCTGCTAGACTTTTGACAAGAACAAGAAAGTTTGATCATATTACGCCTATACTGGCTCACTTGCACTGGCTTCCTGTGCACTTGAAGGTTTTACTACTTACGTATAAAATACTACAGGGTCTAGCTCCATCCTATCTTGCCGATTGTATTGTACCATATGTCCCGGCAAGAAATCTGCGTTCTAAGAACTCCGGCTTATTAGTGATTCCCAGAGTCTCCTAAAAGTCTGCGGACTATAGAGCGTTTTCTATTCGGGCTCCAGTACTATGGAATTCCCTCCCAGTAACAGTTAGAGATGCTACCTCAGTAGAAGCATTTAAGTCCCATCTTAAAACTCATTTGTATACTCTAGCCTTTAAATAGAAGAGAGACGGCAGATCAACTGGTGTAAAACCAGATGATGTGCTAGCTGTTCAAAGTCGGGACCCGGGGTGGACCACTCATCTGTGCATCAGTTGGGGACGTCTCTGCGCTGTTGACCTGTCTCCATTCAAGATGATCCCCTGCTGGCCCCACTATGGACTGGACTCTCACACTATTATGTTAGATCCACTATGGACTGGACTCTCACACTATTAACTAGATCTACTCGACGTCCATTGCACCGGTCCCACCACATCTGCGGTCCCCTCCAAGGTTTCTCGTTGTATCCCATTGGGTTGAGTTTTTTCTTGCTCTGATGTGGGATCTGAGCCGAGGATGTCGTTGTGGCTTGTGCAGCCCTTTGAGACACTTGTGATTAAGGGAAATATAAATAAACTTTGATTGATTAATTGAATAAAATGTTTTTATTTTGCTATACTCAGTGGCCTAGTGGTTAGAGGCTCAAACCCCGGCCGAGTCATACCAAAGACTATAAAAATGGGCCCCATTAGCTCCCTGCTTGGCACTCGGCATCAAGGGTTGGAATTGGGGGTTAAATCACCAAAAATGATTCCCGGGCGCGGCCACCGCTGCTGCCCACTGCTCCCCTCACCTCCCAGGGGGTGATCAAGGGTGATGGGTCAAATGCAGAGAATAATTTCACCACATCTAGTGTGTGTGTGTGACAATCATTGGTACTTTAACTTTAACTTTAACTTTATAAAAAAAAAATCATATTTATTGACACACACAAAAGTACCAAAAATTGGTAGCGTTTAGTAATGGATGGAGCACCGGTATCGATTCACAATGTGTATTATTAGTCTGGGAAGCAAAAAGGTGATAGTATCAATCAATCAATCAATCAATCAATGTTTATTTATATAGCTCTAAATCACGAGTGTCTCAAAGGGCTGCACAAGCCACAACGACATCCTCGGCTCAGATCCCACATCAGGGCAAGGAAAAACTCAACTCAATTGGACAATGAGAAACCTTGGAGGGGACCGCCCCACCCCCGGGCGACCGGTGCAATGGACGTCGAGTGGATCTAGTATAATATTGTGAGAGTCCAGTCCATAGTGGATCTAACATAATAGTGCGAGTCCAGTCCATTGCGGGGCCAGCAGGAGACCATCCCGAGCGGAGATAGGTCAGCAGCGCAGAGACATGCCCAACCGATGCACAGGCGAGTGGTCCACCCATCCATCCATCGTTAGCAATAGATAATTAGTCATTTTTGCAAGGGCTGTCTTCGTAGAGTGATTGAAAGGGTTCACAGAGATTGTTAGACGTTAAGTGTTCATTTAGCTGCTGTGCAACAATTTTTTCGAGGATTTTCGAAATAAAGGGAAGGTGAGACACAGGCCGGTAGTTTACCATGAGGTCAGGATCGAGGTTAGGTCTTTTGAGCAGAGGATGAATAACCGCTTTTTTGAATGCTCGGGGAACAGTGCCAGAGGAAAGTGATAAGTTTATAATATTTAGCACTGATTGACCCAATATTACAAAAAGCTCCTTGATAAGTTTCCCAGGAAGTGGGTCAAGTAAACATGTTTGTTTTATCCCATTTACACGCCGTAGCAATTCCTCTGTTATTTCGTCAAAAAGAGAGAGACTATTTTGGAGGGCAATATCTGTGTTAATAGAACCCAATCGTAGCTGGGATGCGTTGTCTTTAATCTCCTTTCTAATGAGTTAAATTTTCTTATTAGAGAAATTCATAAAGTCATCTGCCGAGTGGGTGGAGCTACTGTGAGGAGTCCCTTGTTGGGTTAGCGATGCAACTGTACTGAACAAATATTTAGGATCGTTTTTGTTGAGGCGGATGAGATTTGAGTAGTATTTAGCTTTAGCTAAGGTAAGCATGCATTTATAAATTATTAAACTATCACTCTATGTTTGATGGAAAACCTCAAGTTTAGTCACGTGCCATTTGCGTTCCAGCTTTCTACATGATAATTTAGTACAACATTTGAAACAAAAACAGCTTTATTTCCTTGAATTGTTTTTAGAGACATGTGTCAGGGATCCGGGATCAATTAGAGAGACGGAAATAAACCTCCGAGTGTCGTCATGGCCTATGACTAATTACCTCGTTTAGTCGCGCTCCGACACTTTCCTTTGTCTTCCTTTGGCCTCGTCGAGGACGCAGTCGACTTTAGAACCCATCCGCGGTGACCCGGGCAAACTGACCACAGCGTGACGGTAGGTGGGCGGCGTGAGGGTGTGGGCGGGCAATCAATCCCGAGTAAATATATTAGACGCAATTACGTCCCGCTGGACTTTGCCTAACATGTTTATGGAAGCATTAGGCAAACTCTTCCTTTATCAAGCGCCCCCTGGTCATTAGAACGGGTGACATGTTGTTTTCACAGTAGGATATTGGAAACAAACAAAAAAAAAAAGACCACGAGGGCGGGGGAAGCAATCTAACCGTAAACAGGACAAAGTGTTGTAATTGGCTTTATTTGCTTGAGTTTAAAAAGCACTAGCAAACTAGACTGCATTTCATACATATTTTCATCCTGCATGCCTATAATTGAATCCCTTTTGTTTAAGTAGTAATCAATAAGTACCCTCAGCCTTATCTGCTCATATAAATGAATGATTATCCCGGCGACAGAAGCGGGATCCTAAATTATCATTCTGTTTATTTATCAACATCGTGTTGCGTCAGCAGATGAAATATTTTTCTGTTATTTCCGTCCGGTGATTAATGTTTGTTTTTTGCGTGTCTTCATTCCGCCGTAAAATTGCGTGTGGGCGCTGTGATTCCGTAATGAAATATGCCCAATTACCATATCGACGTATGAATGATAATTGTGGAACAATGTAATGTCAATAGCTCGCTGATTAATCCCCCTGAAGGCGGCCCAAAACGGGGTGCAAAAGTAACTCGGTAAGCGATAAGCAATTTTCATTTGTTCTTAATTACAAAGGGGCCCCGCTTTGCCGCCAACTTGATGAGTTTTCTAAACCCACTTTGCCAGCCGAGGCTTATGTGTATTTATAAACGCAGCTCTTTTCAGTCTCTCTCTCGCTCGCTTTTTCCTCTTGCTCTGTTCGAGGCATTCATGTTTAATTACTCACAAGAGGGCACGAGTGCTTACAGTAGCATAAGAGGTGCTCCACAACTCTGTTTATCCCAAACAACAAGGACTAAAGTGCTTTTTACCACAGGCCCAATTATGCTGTAGAGGTGTGAATCTTTGGGTACCTAATGATTCGAACTGATTCCGATTCCTGGGGTGACGATTCGTTTCAGAGCCGACTCTTGATTCAACACGATTATCGATTCAAACCGATTGTCGCAATCAATGTTCCCTTTCGGTTTCGCGGGGGGTGCTGGAGCCCATCTCAGCTGCATTCGGGCGGAAGGCGGGGTACACCCTGGACAAGTCCCCACCTCATCGCAGGGCCAACACAGATAGACAGACAACATTCTCTTAGTATTATAATCAAATGACAGCAGTCATTTCCATTTCTAATATAAGTGTTTAGGCCCACTTACAATGACAATAACAAAAAATATTGTTTTTCATGAACTGTGTACTTGTATTGTTTGTCTGGGTGGAGGTCCTGCTTTGGAAATAATTTGTACCCCTTTCAGACATTCCATTTAGTTCCCATTGAAACATTCACATGTTGCACAATGAGATGTAAGCAGGGGATCATGTGTACATTCCTGCAACTTCCTGTTTGTAAAAAATATATTTTTATTAGTATTTATTTCATATACTAACAGCATTTCATGATTAATATTTATAAATTAAGATTCCTAATAAATGACACTAGAATAAGCACACATTTGATTGGTAAATCATAGTGTAACGACCTGGAATTACTGTGTGTATTGTGTGGCTATAAACGCATCACTGGCTAAGTGCCATATGTGCATGTGTTGGCGCAAGTGAGAAAGAGCGAGCGGCTGCTGTTGATATAACAAAGTTGGTTTTGGTCTGGTATGTACTCCAGAAAATTACCAGTTTTGCTATATATCATTTTTTTTTACTAATGTTTTGGTGATGTGTTTATGACCGATTATAAATAGTTTTGCTCAGTAAAGTGATCGATGGAATTCATGTCCTCAAAGCGTCTCGACCGACGTTACAATATTTGAACAATGATGGCGAAAACTGTTTTCTCTGTCGTGTCCGTGTCGTGTCGAAAATTGTTATGCGCTTATTTTTTTTATTTGATTTTGTGCGTGGCATAGATTTGCCGTGCGCAGAGGACGCTTGAGCAGTGCGCAATTGCACAGGCGCGCACCTTAGAGGGAACGTTGCTCGCAATGTATTATTTGGAATAGCAATTATGATGAAATGTTTTCTACACAAGTTACAGGTTAAAAAAAAAGGTCCTTCCAGTTGTACAAAGAAGGCCTAACAAGTATTTATCCCAAGCAGGTAGGTAATAGGTCCCATTTTTATAGTCTTTGGTATGACTCGGCCGGGGTTTGAACTCACGACCTACAGATCTCAGGGCAGACACTCTAACCACACAGTATTTGTGTACATATATATTTGTGTATATATATATATATATATATATATATACAAACCCTGTTTCCATATGAGTTGGGAAATTGTGTTAGATGTGAATATAAACGGAATACAATGATTTGCAAATCCTTTTCAACCCATATTCAATTGAATGCACTACAAAGACAAGATATTTGATGTTCTAACTCATAAACTTTATTTTTTTTTGCAAATAATAATTAACTTAGAATTTCATGGCTGCAACACGTGCCAAAGTAGTTGGGAAAGGGCATGTTCACTACTGTGTTACATCACCTTTCCTTTTAACAACACTCAGTAAACGTTTGGGAACTGAGGAGACACATTTTTGAAGCTTCTCAGGTGGAATTATTTCCCATTCTTGCTTGATGTACAGCTTAAGTTGTTCAACAGTCCGGGGGTCTCCGTTGTGGTATTTTAGGCTTCATAATGCGCCACACATTTTCAATGGGAGACAGGTCTGGACTACAGGCAGGCCAGTCTAGTACCCGCACTCTTTTACTATGAAGCCACGTTGATGTAACACGTGGCTTGGCATTGTCTTGCTGAAATAAGCAGGGGCGTCCATGGTAACGTTGCTTGGATGGCAACATATATTGCTCCAAAACCTGTATGTACCTTTCAGCATTAATGGCGCCTTCACAGATGTGTAAGTTACCCATATCTTGGGCACTAATACACACCCATACCATCACAGATGCTGGCTTTTCAACTTTGCGCCTATAACAATCCGTATGGTTCTTTTCCTCTTTGGTTCGGAGGACATGACGTCCACAGTTTCCAAAAACACTTTGAAATGTGGACTCATCAGACCACAGAACACTTTTCCACTTTTCCATCTTAGATGAGTTCAGGCCCAGCGAAGCCGACGGCGTTTCTGGGTGTTGTTGATAAACGGTTTTCTCCTTGCATAGGAGACTTTTAACTTGCACTTACAGATGTAGCGACCAACTGTAGTTACTGACAGTGGGTTTCTGAAGTGTTCCTGAGCCCATGTGGTGATATCCTTTACACACTGATGTCACTTGTTGATGCAGTACAGCCTGAGAGATCGAAGGTCACAGGCTTAGCTGCTTACGTGCAGTGATTTCTCCAGATTCTCTGAACCCTTTGATGATATTACGGACTGTAGATGGGGAAATCCCTAAATTTCTTGCAATAGCTGGTTGAGAAAGGTTGTTCTTAAACTGTTCAACAATTTGCTCACACATTTGTTGGCAATGTGGTGACCCTCGCCCCATCCTTGTTTGTGAATGACTGAGCATTTCATGGAATCTACTTTTATACCCAATCATGGCACCCACCTGTTCCCAATTTACCTATTCACCTGTGGGATGTTCCAAATAAGTGTTTGATGAGCATTCCTCAACTTTATCAGTATTTATTGCCACCTTTCTCAACTTCTTTGTCACGTGTTGCTGGCATCAAATTCTAAAGTTAATGATTATTTGCAAAAAAAAAAATGTTTATCAGTTTGAACATCAAATATGTTGTCTTTGTAGCATATTCAATTGAATATGGGTTGAAAATGATTTGCAAATCGTTGTATTCCGTTTATATTTACATCTAACACAATTTCCCAACTCATATGGAAACGGGGTTTGTATATATATTTATACATACAGCATCTGAGTCAAAATAATTGGCCAGGTCTGAAATAAAGGATCTTGTGTTGGACATCAGACTGTATGAGGAGTCAAGCCTGTTTCTCTGTTATTAGTGTTGTTCTTTGCATTAGAATTTCGAGGTCAAAGATGTTTAACTTGATTTTGATTTGTTTGAAAATTGCTGACATTTCAATCCGAAAGCAGCAAGATTTTCTGTCGTTAGCGTTGTTTTTTTCCCATTAGCTTTCTGAATACAACGGCGGTTGGCGTACCACGATCTGGATTTGCTTGAAAGTTGGCAACATTTTGAAATTCTTGCACATTATCACCATCTTCACCAAATTAATCATGTTCCTATTTTGTTAGCAGTGTTTTTTTTAGCATTAGTACTTAAAGGGGAACATTATCACCAGACCTATGTAAGCGTCAATATATACCTTGATGTTGCAGGAAAAAGACCATATATTTTTTTAACCGATTTCCGAACTCTAAATGGGTGAATTTTGGCGAATTAAACGCCTTTCTAATATTCGCTCTCGGATGTGACGTCACATCAGGAAGCAATCCGCCATTTTCTCAAACACCGAGTCAAATCAGCTCTGTTATTTTCCGTTTTTTCGACTGTTTTCCGTACCTTGGAGACATCATGCCTCGTCGGTGTGTTGTCTGAGGGTGTAACAACACGAACAGGGACGGATTCAAGTTGCACCAGTGGCCCAAAGATGCGAAAGTGGCAAGAAATTGGACGTTTGTTCCGACGAAAGCTATGCTACGACAGAGATGGCAAGAATGTGTGGATATCCTGCGACACTCAAAGCAGATGCATTTCCAACGATAAAGTCAAAAAAATCTGCCACCAGACCCCCATTGAATCTGCCGGAGTGTGTGAGCAATTCAGGGACAAAGGACCTCGCTAGCACGGCAAGCAATGGCGGCAGTTTGTTCCCGCAGACGAGCGAGCTAAACCCCCTGGATGTCTTGGCTCACACCGTCCCGAAGATGACCAAGAGAAGAATATCGACCCTAGCTTCCCTGGCCTGCTGACATGAGGGTATGTCTACAGAATATATTAATTGATGAAAATTGGGCTGTCTGCACTCTCAAAGTGCATGTTGTTGCCAAATGTATTTCATATGCTGTAAACCTAGTTCATAGTTGTTAGTTTCCTTTAATGCCAAACAAACACATACCAATCGTTGGTTAGAAGGCGATCGCCGAATTCGTCCTCGCTTTCTCCCGTGTCGCTGGCTGTCGTGTCGTTTCCGTCGGTTTCGCTTGCATACGGTTCAAACCGATATGGCTCAATAGCTTAAGTTTCTTCTTCAATTTCATTTTCGCTACCTGCCTCCACACTACAACCCATCCATCCCATCCATTTTCTACCGCTTTTTCCCTTTGCTACAATCGGGCGGAAGGCGGGTACACCCTGGACAAGTCGCCACCTCATCGCAGAGCCAACACAGATAGACAGACAACATTCACACTCACATCCACACACTAGGGACCATTTAGTGTTGCCAATCAACTTATCCCCAGGTGCATGTCTTTGGAGGTGGGAGGAAGCCGGAGGACCCGGAGGGAACCCACGCAGTCACGGGGAGGACATGCAAACTCCACACAGAAAGATCCCGAGCCCGGGATTGAACCCAAGACTACTCAGGACCTTCGTATTGTGAGGCAGATGCACTAACCCCTCTGCCACCGTGAAGCCCCCACACTACAACCATCCGTTTCAATACATTCGTAATCTGTTGAATCGCTTAAACCGCTGAAATCCGAGTCTGAATCCGAGCTAATGTCGCTATAGCTTGCTGTTCTTGTTTGTTTGTGTTGGCTTCACTATGTGACGTCACAGGAAAATGGACGGGTGTGTATAACGATGGTTAAAATCAGGCACTTTGAAGCTTTTTTAGGGATATTGCGTGATGGGTAAAATTTTGAATTTTTTTTCGAAAAATATAATAAGCCACTGGGAACTGATTTTTAATTGTTTTAACCCTTCTGAAATTGTGATAATGTTCCCCTTTAAAAGACTGACACTTTCTGTCTGAACATTCACGTAAAAAAAGTGTCTCCATCAGAGACCAAGACAAACGAAACCTGCAAGAAAATGTACATTTTAAACAGAACAGGATGGAATGTAAACATTTTGCTGCAGGGTGTAAATAGGTGACAATGAACCCTCCAGTTCTGAGCTGCAGTTGTTTTATCACCCAAAATGTGTTTGAAGTGGAAAAAAACCCCACACTTTCTTTAATCCATTCAAATAAATTTACTTCTCTGGGATTAAAAAAAAAACCCAGTAACAATAGCAAAGCCGCTCCAAACAAACAAAGACAGGGTTGTTGAGGCGTCTGGCTTATAAAAGGTAAGCCCCCCTCTGTACGTCATTGCTCTTTTTTTTCCATTAGCCCAAATGTTTTATTATTGTTTATCTATTCAGCTCCTGATTATACAAAAAAAAGTATGCTTTCCTTTTTAGGATTACAGAGTTGGAAAGGTTGTGTGGTGGTTCACGGGTATAATCCACAGAATTCGAAACGGAAGTTTTCAGAAGAAGGGATTTTTCACTTCTCTGCGCCGAAAGCATGCAGTATTTGATAAAGAGGTTGTTTGTTTTTGCAGAGAGTAAAACTGTTGTATGTGTAGGATGTTTGACATTGAAATACTTTAAAGACTGCTTGCTGTCTTTCAGGAACTTCTTCAAGAGTGGTATTCAAAGATAGTCTTTATGACAGGAAAGCTATCACATACAGCAGGGGTGTCCAAACTTTTTGACCGGCGGACCACATTGGGCTTAAAAAAATTGCTCGCAAACTTACTATGTATGTACAGTCGTGGTCAAAAGTTGACATACCGTATTTTCCGCACTATAAGGCGCACCTAAAAACCACAATTTTTCTCAAAAGCTGACAGTGCGCCTTATAACCCGGTGCGCTTTATTACGATTCATTTTCATAAAGTTTCGATCTCGCAACTTCGGTAAACAGCCGCCATCTTTTTTCCCGGTAGAACAGGAAGCGCTTCTTCTTCTACGCAAGCAACCGCCAAGGAAAGCACCCGCCCCCATAGAACAGGAAGCGCTTCTTCTTCTACCCGCCCCCGGAAGAAGAAGAAAAAACGCGCGGATATCACCGTACGTTTCATTTCCTGTTTACATCTGTAAAGACCACAAAATGGCTCCTACAAAGCGACAAGGATCCGGTTCATAAAAAGACGCAATCTCTCCATCCGCACACGGATTACTACCGTATTTCACAGCAACTGATATTCCTGTGAACCGCACTGTGGAACGGGAGCACGTACGGTGAATATTCGCACCACAGGGAATGAGAAGTCATCCTTCACTGTGGTTCTAGCTTGCCATGCTAACTTCCACCCATGGTGATATTCAAAAGGAAGACCTTGCCAAAAGAGACCTTTCCAGCCGGCGTCATCATAAAAGCTAACTCGAAGGGATGGATGGATGAAGAAAAGATGAGCGAGTGGTTAAGGGAAGTTTACGCGAAGAGGCCGGGTGGCTTTTTTCACACAGCTCCGAAGGCGAACACACCTTCACTAAGACGGGCAGACAGCGCCGGACGACATACGCCAACATTTGCCAGTGGATCGTAAATGCCTGGGCAGATATTTCGGTCACAACTGTGGTCCGAGCTTTCCGGAAGGCAGGATTCACAGAACTGCTGCACAACAACAGCGACACTGAATCCGATGACTTCGACGAGACGGAGCCGGCCATTTTTGGATCCCACGCTTGCGCAACTTTTCAATTCGGACACCGAAGACGAAGAATTCGAAGGATTTACGAATGAAGAATAACTTCAGAAGGTGAGCGCTATGTTTATTTTGTGTGTTGTGACATTAACGTTCGAGCAACATTATGTTGCTATTGCTCTACACCATTTTGAATTTTACTATGTTTGTGATTGCACATTTGCGTACATTTTGGGACAGAGTTGTTAGAACGCTGGTTTTCAATATATTATTAAAGTTTGACTGAACTATCTGACTGTTTTTTTGACATTCCCTTTAGCGCAGCGTAGGCGCGGCTTATAATCCGGGGCGGCTTATTGGTGGACAAAGTTATGAAATATGTAATTCATTGAAGGTGCGGCTAATAATCCGGTGCGCCTTATAGTGCGGAAAATACGGTACATTTGTAAAGAACATAATGTCATGGCTGTCTTGAGTTTCCAATAATTTCTACAACTCTTATTTGTTTGTGATAGAGTGATTGGAGCACATACTTGTTGGTCACAAAAAAACATTCATGAAGTTTGGTTCTTTTATGAATTTATTATGGGTCTACTGAAAATGTGACCAAATCTGCTGGGTCAAAAGTATGAATACAGCAATGTTAATATTTGGTTACATGTCCCTTGGCAAGTTTCACTGCAATAAGGCGCTTTTGGTAGTCATCCACAAGCTTCTGGTTGAATTTCTGACCACTCCTCTTGACAAAATTGGTGCAGTTCAGCTAAATGTGTTGGTTTTCTGACATGGATTTGTTTCTTCAGCATTTTGAGGCGTGTTTGGGCTCATTGTCCTGTTGGAACACCCAACTGCGCCCGAGCCCCAACCTCCGGGCTGATGATTTTAGGTTGTGTTGCGTTTGGACCAGTTGTTCCTCCCAGGGAATTCAAGTCACAAGTCGCTCCCAAGCTCTTTACGACACTTAAAGCTGAGTAGAAAAACCACCAGAGACAGAATAGGTATTTTGTAATATATTTGCAAAGCTTTGCATATACATTGAGACCAGTCCAGCATAGAACATTCAATCGCGCCACCAAGATGGTCTGCCCACCTTGAAAAACCCTCTCCCCCCTTAAGTCTCTCTTCCTCCCACCCTCGCAGTCTTGTCCCTCCAGCCAAAACACATGCCCATTGTCCTCCGCATCTGGACAGAAGAATAGATAAGAAGAAGGAGTATCTCTCTTTCTTACATTCCAAATTCAAGGTTAGCACAGTTTTTTTGCAGACAACCAAAAGACCACAATTGGAAGAAAAACACTAGCTGTTTTGTAATATCAATCAATCAATCAATCTTTATTTATATAGCCCTAAATCACAAGTGTCTCAAAGGGCTGCACAAGCCACAACGACATCCTCGGTACAAAGCCCACATACGGGCAAGGAAAAACTCACCCCAGTGGGACGTCGATGTGAATGACTATGAGAAACCTTGGAGAGGACCGCATATGTGGGTAACCCCCCCCCCTCTAGGGGAGACCGAAAGCAATGGATGTCGAGTGGGTCTGACATAATATTGTGAGAGTCCAGTCCATAGTGGATCCAACATAATAGTAAGAGTCCAGTCCATAGTGGGGCCAGCAGGACACCATCCCGAGCGGAGACGGGTCAGCAGCGTAGAGATGTTCCCAGCCGATGCACAGGCGAGCGGTCCACCCTGGGTCCCGACTCTGGACAGCCAGCACTTCATCCATGGCCACCGGACCTGTGCCCCCCCCCCCCCTCAAGGAAAAGGGGAGCAGAGGAGAAAAGAAAAGAAACGGCAGATCAACTGGTCTAACAGGGGGGCTATTTAAAGGCTAGAGTATACAAATGAGTTTTAAGATGGGACTTAAATGCTTCTACTGAGGTAGCATCTCTAATTGTTACCGGGAGGGCATTCCATAGTACTGGAGCCCGAATAGAAAACGCTCTATAGCCCGCAGACTTTTTTTGGGCTCTGGGAATCACTAATAAGCCGGAGTTCTTTGAACGCAGATTATGAAATTAAAGAAGTAACTCTTAAATTCGGATATATGTAAATATCTGCCTCCGACAGTTGTCCTGAAGAATTTAGAGGTAATCCTCCTTTTTCATTGTCCCATTTACTCTCTGTAAAGTACCAGTTCCATTGGCAGCAAAACAGGCTCATAGCATAATACTACCACCACCATGCTTGACGGTAGGTCTGGTGTTCCTGGGATTAAAGACCTCACTTTTTCTCCTCCAAACATAATGCTGGGTATTGTGGCCAAACAGCTCCATTTTTGTTTCATCTGACCACAGAACTTTCCTCTAGAAGGTCTTATGTGGTCCATGTGATGTATACGCCACTGTATACTTTTGACCCAGCAGATTTGGTCACATTTTCAGTAGACCCATAATAAATTCATAAAAGAACCACACTTCATGAATGTTTTTTGTGACCAACAAGTATGTGTTCTAATCACTCTATCACAAAAAGAGTTGTAGAAATAATTGGAAACTCAAGACAACCATGACATTATGTCCTTCATAAGTGTATGTAAACTTTTGACCACGACAGTATATATATATATATATATATATATATATATATATATATATATATAGCTGTAAAAATCTGATTTGCAGTATGTGTGCTTGGTCCTTTTTTAAGAACACTAAAATAAAAACTCTACAATGCTAAAAACGTTATGATAGACCACATCAAAAAAAACAGAATGGAATTTTCCCTTTTTTTTTTTTTTTTACTAAATGAGACACCCAAAAAATGAAGAGCGTGGGATTTACAATATTTAACTATGAACGACAAAACACTGAATATTAACAACATATGAACATCGCTCCTCTTTTACTTCCCAGACCGAGAAAAATGCAACAAACAAGGTAAAATATGAACAAATAGGGATAAAAACATGCAATCTGATACAATATCACTTTTCTGCAGAACTTGGTTGTAAAAATCTGCTTACGTGTCTCAGGCTGGCCTTCTGTAAACAAACACTTCTTGATACCTCATCGGAGCTGCTGCACTGCAAAAACTGAAATCAAATACGATTAAATATCTCAAATAAGGCTGATATTTGCTTATTTTCTGTCTGATAAGATACTATTTCTCACTAAGCAGATTTTATGTTAGAGTGTTTTACTTGTTTTAAGTGTTTTGGTCCTAAATGATCTCAGTAAGATATTACAGCTTGTTGCTGAGATTTGATGACCTATATTGAGTAAAACATGCTTGAAACTAGAATATCAACTGTTGCAAAGCTGTGTCATCAACACTCACAAGTATAAAACTACTTTTTTCAAAGTAATAATTTCTTATTTCAAGCATGAAAATTGACACAATTGTGTCTCATAATTAAAACAGATGACAGCCGAATGGACTTTGCGGTTTTATTTTCAATGAAACAAGAGAAAATACGTACTCATATAGTAGTACAGTCGGCACAGTACAGTAAACGGACAGTTAATATTTAAACATTCAACATGTGACATTTCAAACTATTTTGAACAGAAATAGTTCATGCACATTCAGGTAAATTATTCAAAATTGCGATTAAAAAAAAATTTGGCTGGGGGCAGGGCTGTATATATATATATATATATATACATATATATATATATATATATATATACAGCCCTGCCCCCAGCCAAATTTTTATATATATATATATATATATATATATATATATATATATATATATATATATTTCTTACGCACTAATTTTTATATATATATATATATATATATATATATATATATATATATATATATTTCTTACGCACTAATTTTATATATATATATATATATACATATATATATATATATATATATATTTCTTACGCACTAATTGACTGAAAGAGCACGCACTTGGCGCGATGATGTCATGTTATCGATGGAAAAATGCATTTTTAGACAATATGATTTGCCTGAGCGGCTAGTAGACCCCGAGAGTAACAAGCGGTTGCCTTGTTGCCTTTCCATTAAAGGGGAACATTATCACAATTTCAGAAGGGTTAAAACCATTAAAAATCAGTTCCCAGTGACTTATTTTATTTTACAAAGTTTTTTTCAAAATTTTACCCAGCACGCAATATCCCTAAAAAAAGCTTCAAAGTGCCTGATTTTAACCATCGTTATATACACCCGTCCATTTTCCTGTGACGTCACTTAGTGATGCCAACACAAACAAACATGGCGCATAGAACAGCAAGCTATAGCGACATTAGCTCGGATTCAGACTCGGATTTCAGCGGCTTAAGCGATTCAACAGATTCCGCATGTATTGAAACGGATGGTTGTAGTGTGGAGGCAGGTAGCGAAAACGAAATTGAAGAAGAAACTGAAGCTATTGAGCCATATAGGTTTGAACCGTATGCAAGCGAAAGCGACGAAAACGACACGACAGCCAGCGACACGGGAGAAAGCGAGGACAAATTCGGCGATCGCCTTCTAACCAACGATTGGTATGTGTTTGTTTGGCATTAAAAGAAACTAACAAATATGAACTAGGTTTACAGCATATGAAATACATTTGGCAACAACATGCAGTTTGAGAGTGCAGACAGCCCAATTTTCATCAATTAATATATTCTGTAGACATACCCTCATCCGCTCTCTTTTCCTGAAAGCTGATCTGTCCAGTTTTGGAGTTGATGTCAGCAGGCCAGGGAAGCTAGGGTCGATATTCTTCTCTTGATCAACTTCGGTGGCATAAGGGACGGTGTGAACCAAGACATCCAGGGGGTTTAGCTCGCTCGTCTGCAGGAACAAACTGCCGCCATTGCTTGCCATGCTACCGAGGCCCTTTGTCCCTGAATTGCTCGCACACTCCGGCAGATTCAATGGGGGTCTGGCGGCAGATTTTTTTGACTTTATCGTTGGAAATGTTGTGTTTTTATTTCCCTGCTTTCTCTTTTATTGTGATGTTTCCTCAGCTCATTAGTCTCCAGCGAGGGGCGGACACTAGGCACACCTGCAAACCATTTCTTCAGAGTATTTAAGCTCGTCACCCACAGCTGGGCCTTGCTGGTTATTTTTCCTGCACCTTCCACGTGCATGTGCCTACTTCGCCTCGTCAGTCCCGGTATGTTGTTTTTCCTTAATCCTGTAAATCCTAACGTGTTGTGTTTGTTTCCTAGCCTCCTTGAGGCAACAAGGACTTTATCCTGTGTCTTAGTGTGCCCTGGCTTCTCCCCCTGCCGACCACTGAGAAACCTGTTTTCATTTAAGTATTCATGGTGTGCACTTCTGCCCCCATCGCTTTTTGTTACACTTTTTGGACTCATTAAATGTTTTCCCTTTTTGTTATTCAAACTTGCCTCTCGTCTCTGCATCCCGGGGTCACCCCCTTGACCAGTTCGTAACAGGAAATGCATCTGCTTTGAGTGTCGCAGGATATCCACACATTCTTGCCATCTCTGTCGTAGCATGGCTTTCGTCGGTAAAGTGTGCGGAACAAACGTCCAATTTCTTGCCACTTTCGCATCTTTGGGCCACTGGTGCAACTTGAATCCGTCCCTGTTCGTGTTGTTACACCCTCCGACAACACACCGACGAGGCATGATGTCTCCAAGGTACGGAAAACAGTCGAAAAAAACGGAAAATAACAGAGCTGATTTGACTCGGTGTTTGAGAAAATGGCGGATTGCTTCCCGATGTGACGTCATCGCTCCGAGAGCGAATAATAGAAAGGCGTTTCATTCGCCAAAATTCACCCATTTAGAGTTCGTAAATCGGTTAAAAAAATATATGGTCTTTTTTCTGCAACATCAAGGTATATATTGACGCTTACATAGGTCTGGTGATAATGTTCCCCTTTAAGAAAAATAAACTAGTTTTTAGTATATGTATAATGTAATGCCGGGCGCATATCATTATGTCAAGATAATGGCCCTAGCATTTACTTAATTTATGAATTTTTTTCAACATATTGAGAAAAAAGGGCTCATATATTTTTTTTCTATCAAGAAAAGTGCACTTGCTATTAGTGAGAATATATTTATTTTAAGGTATTTTTGGGTTCATTGAGGATAGCTAATTTTACTTGTTTTGGAAAGTCTTGACAAGGCACATTTTCTTGCTCTATTGGCAGATAATTTTCCTTAGTTCAAGTAAAATACCCCTAATTTTTGTATTTTTTTAATCTTGTTTTTGAACACCGACTTTTTGCAGTGTGTGACATAGATTACGTATGTCACTCAAACGCGCATATTGCAACCATTGAAATACTTTCTATAGTTCAAGACTTACAGTTATTTGAAAACAGCACTGTACATCACAATAGCGGCTACAGTTTCGATGTTAAAGTTCTGGAAAAAAAAAAAAAAAAGTATTTGGAAACGTGGGCCGCAATTTGCCTTACTCTATCCAAAATGAACCGAACCGAGATCGTCAACACAAGCTATCGTGAAATATACCACAATAAGGCCTAACTAAAACCATCCGGAGTATTCCTTTGGGGTTTTCCGCATAAGCTGTTGTCAGACAGCTTCAACTCACATTTACACATTGAGCTCAGAATCGTTCCAAACAGGCACCTTTTGAGAAAGCCCCCCCCGCTGAACGGGGTAGGGAACATTTAAATGAAATCAGCAGACCTGCCTCTCCTGACAGCCAATGTGATGACACGCTTTCAGATCCCATTTAGCTAGGCTTTAAAAGACGGTGAAATGTAAATGACGGGACGCACGGAGGCCCGAATGGGAAGCGTGATTCTACACGAGTTAAAGACAGGGAGACTATAGAAAGTGAGATACACCGAGGGAGAGTTTCAGGCGAATCTTTATTGGGCAGCGGACACACGGTGCCACTTGCATTAGAGAGAGTGTCGCATCAAAGCGGACACTTCTGGCAATGAACCCCAGGCCTTTTTTTTTTTTTTTAACTTAAAGAGTAACAAATAAGCTTTTGAGCTGTTAACTAAAGTCATGAAATCAAATATCAAGCTATTTTTCTTGCAATTATTCAACCATTTTTTTTTTGCTGTGAACAATTATGAGTACACTGAGTACTAAGTACATATATAGAATAGAATAGAATAGAATGCCTTTTATTGTCACTATACACGGGTACAATGAGATTAAAAGCAACTCCAGTATCAGTGAGACCGTCTACAAAATATGCAAAACATAGGAAGAAAAGAAAAAGAAAAATAGTGCAAAAGGAGGTAAGGTGCACAGTCCAGTCCTGTTGTTTAAATATTAAATATTAAACGATTTACATATATACAGAAGCATTCAGACTGTGGGTGGCAAGTAAAAATTGCACACAGAGAGGTGCTAAACTATAAAATCAGTGCCTATGAGCGTTCACCGTGGTTATGGCTTTAGGGAAAAAACTGTTCTTGAGTCTATAAAAAATACCTAAGTGTTTGTTGTTTATTGTGAGCGAACTGTGGTGCTGAATTTCCCCTAGGGATCAATAAAGTACTTTCTATTCTATTCTATTCTATTCATATATCAGCATGGACTTGAATTCTGAGCCCTCAAAGCCCAAAGGATGAGTACAGAATTCGGTACTTTTATAGGTTCCGATGGAATTCTGTCGGTACTACCGGGTAACGATTCACATAAAAAGAAACAATACCATTATTCGATACCTTTGTTGTTGAACGTGACGTCATCTTCTTGGTGTCATGTTCTGTGGTCTGGATTATGTTTTGTTATTTTCTGCTAGTTTTGGACTCCATAGTTCCTGTTTTTGTGCACCCTTGTTTGTTTTAGTTTCCATGACGACTCCGTTGTTAATGTTTGCACTTCTTTGTTTGTTTTGTCACCATGGCGACTCATTAGTTTCACCTGCCTCATTTGTTTGGACTCACGCACCTGTTCTAATCAAAGACACTATTATTTAAGCCTGTTTTTTCAGTTAGTCGTCCTGGCGACATTATTCTGTATCATGCTCTGTGCGGACTTGTTATTTGCTCTGTTCATGCCGTCGATTCACCCTCTGCCAAGTAAGTTTTTTCTGGTCACAGTTAGCGAGTTTTTTCATGGCCATAGTTTCTGCCTATGTGTTAGTTTTTGTTTCATACGCCTAGTTGTGCCTTCGCCTTGTGCGCCTTTTGTTTGTACCCCTTTTGTAGTTAATAGTCAAGAATAAATCATGTTTTTACCTGCAAGCCTTGTCCGGTCAAGTCTGTTTGCATCCCGGGAAAACAATCCTCGCAGCAAGCTGCGTAAAAATCCTCGTCATGACACTTGGTGGGGAAACAATCACTCGAGCAGCACTCGTAGCAGAGTCAGCCGGACTGCCTATAGTTAATGTTGCAATTTTTAATGACAAAAAATTACTTAATTAATTTAGCTTCATGGAAAAGATATCAATATATATTGCGTTCAACACATCAATTCAGTGAAAGGTTTAATAAATGTATACATTGTTTTCTTCCATGGAAAAAAACAGGAAGATGCGAGGCAATGTTAGTTGCATGAACAAAAGCACTCGCAAACGCAGGAGGTGATCATGAACGAGTGGGAGTGACACACCAACACCCAACCAGGTAACAGTATTAACTATCAACAACAAAGACTACTTCCTGACACTTCCTGACAGAGAATGCCATTAGTGTGCAAAGCAGTAATCAGAGCAAAGGGTGGCTATTTTGAAGAAACTGGAATAAAAAACATGTTTTCAGTTATTTCACCTTGTCAGGTTCAAACACTGATGACATCTATTAAACAGACAAGAAGCAAGGAATCATGCATAGACAGGGTTCAATTCAACGCACTTTAAGTATACTAAAGTTCTGTGATAACTTACACATAATTATTCTAACACATCTTTTTTGTTAAGTACATAACTCCACATGTGTTCATTCATAGTTTTGATGCCTTCAGTGACAATCTACAATGTAAATAGTCATGAAAATAAAAAATACGCATTGAATGAGGAAAAGGTGTGTCCAAACTTTTGGCCTGTACTATATATATATATATATATATATATATAGAGCGTATTTTTCGGACTATAAATCGCAGTTTTTTTCATAGTTTGGCCGGGCTCCAGTTTGACTTATATATGTTTTTTTCCTTCTTTATTATGCATTTTCGGCAGGTGCGACTTATACTCCGGTGCGACTTATACTCGGAAAAATACGGTATATATATATATATATATATATATATATATATATATATATATATATATATATATATGTATATATATATATATATATATATATATATATATATATGTTCCGAGCGCGATGATGTCACATTATCGATGAGAAAATGCATTTTTAGACAATATGATTTGCGTGACCGGCTAGGAGACACCGAGAGTAACAAATGGTAGAAAATGGATTAGAAAGGACAGATTTAAAAAAATAATAATACAAAAAATAAATGAACAAATAAATAAATATATATATATATATATATATGTCTTAATAAGGTTATCCAAAAAATAGTGTTCGATACCGTAGTAGAGCGCAATATATGTATGTGTGATTTTTTTCCCACACATACATATATATATATATATATATATATATATATATATATATATAGTCAAGGTTTCTGTGGTTTATTCGTTATACAGTGCTCAATACCGGGGTAGAGCGGAATATACGTTAGGTCAGGAAAAAACACAAGAGGCTTTATCATCCCTACAAGCCTGTTTCGCAGGTTTCCCTGCTTGTCGGGATTTTATTGCAATAAAATCCCCTGACGAGGAAACCTGCGAAACAGGCTTGTAGGGATGATATAGCCTCTTGTGTTTTTTTTTTCCTGACCTAACGTATGTATATATATATATATATATATATTTTTTTTTTTAACTTAATACTTCCCGGGTCCGGATTTTGGACGCTGGCGGGCCGGATCCGGCTGTTTGGGGACCCCTGTTTTAGTCGGATGTTAAACGTAGCACCACAGTCCAGTATAATATTCTATTTCACTTTTTCTGCCTCCATTACCCACGGAAGACGCACAATTGGAGGGTTGACTGTAAAACTTCTCAGCACTTCTGCTGGTATCGGCGTGCAGTGCACTTATTTGTTATGCCCATCTGTGATTAACTTAAAGTCATTTAATAATAATAGTGGAAAACACCCATTAAAATGTATTGGAATCAATATTCTCCGCACAAGCAAACAAGTAGCAGTAGTTATAGTGACAGCTCTGAATATTCATTACTGTTGTCTTATTTATCAAAGGAAGATGTCATTGATTCATTGAAGCGCGGTGGGAGGATGGGTGAAAAAAAATATATACAGGGAAATCACTGAGCCTTGACATATTCCTTTCTTCTGGCTCAAAACAAGCAGGTAGCGCTGCGAAGAAAAAAAAAAAAAAAAAAAAAAAAAATCCACGCCAAAGTTTTCCCCCTGCAGCCAGTAAGTGCCAGGCCGTGTCAAAAATGACATGCATCTCCCGTTTCTATGTCATGCCATGCGTGTGATGTGATGGGCGAACGAAGGCAGGTTCCTGCAGAGACTAGTGGGGGGTCATTATTAAACCTCTTAAATTAGCGCCAGCAGACTACTACCAGACCTCTCACCCTCACCCTTTGCAATTTTTTTTCCCACACACACACGCTGAACGCCACACATCAGACTTGACAAAGAAAGCCATTTTCAAAGTTTACTTGCAGCAAACTCATTCCGCGTGTGATTGAATTGTACCTGTGCGCCACCAGCCGTTTAAACCGCCGAGTCACACATGGCCGACCCATGCTTTTCGCTCTCTGCGCTCTCTATGCTCTCTGCCGATTGCACGTCGGATGCAATGCAATTTACATGTCTCGCCATGGTTCAGCTCACAGGGGCTAGCATTTAGATCGCTTTTAGAGCGAACGGGCGGGATGCCGCTCGCTCGTTGGTGTAATAGCAGTGCGGGTGAGAGCGAGCTGCCATGTCGGCTGAATGCCTGCTTCCCATTTTGCAGGAGCAGCTTCACAGATTGACGACGTACAGTAGAAGTGTTGTTTTTTTTTTTTTTTTTTTTTTTACTTCACACTGTCCGGGGTAATCGACCGCGACGGAAAAGTCAAAAGTGCCTCCACTGTAAGTTTGGCTGTTTTACGCAAGTTCCTGTATCATGTAAAGAAAAACTGGCAGCTTAGTCGCCAGAATGTTACAGTAAAATTTTTTTTTTTTGTATAGCATTTTACAGCAAAAATGGTTAAACAGTTGTATGCCACTGTTTTTACAGTAAAATTCTTGCAACTGAGCTAACCCTAACCCTAACCCTAACCCTATCCCTAACCTAACCCTAACCCTAACCCAACCCTAACCCTAACCCTAACACTAACCCTAACCCTAACCCTAACCCCAACCCTAACCCTAACCCTAACCTAACCCTAACCCAACCTTAACCCTAACCCTAACCCTAAAATCGAAAACACCCTAACCCTAACCCTTCCCTCAATAACCTCAGAATTATTGCTTATTAATAACCCTAACCCATAAGCCTAACCCTAACCCTAATCCTAACCCCAAACACAACCCCAACCCTAACCCTAACCCTAACCCTTCCCTCAATAACCTCTGAATTATTGCTTATTAATAACCCTAACCCTAACCCTAGCCCTAACCCTAACCAACTCTCTTTATTTATGCCTAACCCTAACCATGGCCCTAACCCTAACCCCAACCCCAACCCTAACCCTAACCCTAACCAACTATTTTTCTTTATGCCTAACCCTAACCCTAACCCTAACCCTAACCCTAACCCTAATCCTAACCCTAACCCCAACCACAACCCCAACCCTAACCCTAACCCTAACCCTAACCCTTCCCTCAATAACCTCAGAATTATTGCTTATTAATAACCCTAACCCTAGCCCTAACCCTAACCAACTCTCTTTATTTATGCCTAACCCTAACCCTGGCCCTAATCCTAACCCTAACCTAACCCTAACCCAACCTTAACCCTAACCCTAACCCTAAAATCGAAAACACCCTAACCCTAACCCTTCCCTCAATAACCTCAGAATTATTGCTTATTAATAACCCTAACCCATAAGCCTAAACCTAACCCTAATCCTAACCCCAAACACAACCCCAACCCTAACCCTAACCCTAACCCTTCCCTCAATAACCTCCGAATTATTGCTTATTAATAACCCTAACCCTTACCCTAGCCCTAACCCTAACCAACTCCCTTTATTTATGCCTAACCCTAACCATGGCCCTAACCCTAACCCCAACCCCAACCCTAACCCTAACCCTAACCAACTATTTTTCTTTATGCCTAACCCTAACCCTAACCCTAACCCTAACCCTAACCCTAATCCTAACCCCAACCACAACCCCAACCCCAACCCTAACCCTAACCCTAACCCTTCCCTCAATAACGTCAGAATTATTGCTTATTAATAACCCTAACCCTAGCCCTAACCCTAACCAACTCTCTTTATTTATGCCTAACCCTAACCCTGGCCCTAATCCTAACCCTAACCTAACCCTAACCCAACCTTAACCCTAACCCTAACCCTAAAATCGAAAACACCCTAACCCTAACCCTTCCCTCAATAACCTCAGAATTATTGCTTATTAATAACCCTAACCCATAAGCCTAACCCTAACCCTAATCCTAACCCCAAACACAACCCCAACCCTAACCCTAACCCTAACCCTAACCCTTCCCTCAATAACCTCCGAATTATTGCTTATTAATAACCCTAACCCTAACCCTAGCCCTAACCCTAACCAACTCTCTTCATTTATGCCTAACCCTAACCATGGCCCTAACCCTAACCCCAACCCCAACCCTAACCCTAACCCTAACCAACTATTTTTCTTTATGCCTAACCCTAACCCTAACCCTAATCCTAACCCCAACCACAACCCCAACTCTAACCCTAACCCTAACCCTAACCCTTCCCTCAATAACCTCAGAATTATTGCTTATTAATAACCCTAACCCTAGCCCTAACCCTAACCAACTCTCTTTATTTATGCCTAACCCTAACCCTGGCCCTAATCCTAACCCTAACCTAACCCTAACCCAACCTTAACCCTAACCCTAACCCTAAAATCGAAAACACCCTAACCCTAACCCTTCCCTCAATAACCTCAGAATTATTGCTTATTAATAACCCTAACCCATAAGCCTAACCCTAACCCTAATCCTAACCCCAAACACAACCCCAACCCTAACCCTAACCCTAACCCTAACCCTTCCCTCAATAACCTCCGAATTATTGCTTATTAATAACCCTAACCCTAAACCTAGCCCTAACCCTAACCAACTCTCTTTATTTATGCCTAACCCTAACCATGGCCCTAACCCTAACCCCAACCCCAACCCTAACCCTAACCCTAACCCTAACCAACTATTTTTCTTTATGCCTAATCCTAACCCTAACCCTAACCCTAACCCTAACCCTAATCCTAACCCCAACCACAACCCCAACCATAACCCTAACCCTAACCCTAACCCTAAACCTTCCCTCAATAACGTCAGAATTATTGCTTATTAATAACCCTAACCCTAGCCCTAACCCTAACCAACTCTCTTTATTTATGCCTAACCCTAACCCTGGCCCTAATCCTAACCCTAACCTAACCCTAACCTAACCCTAACCCAACCTTAACCCTAACCCTAACCCTAAAATCGAAAACACCCTAACCCTAACCCTTCCCTCAATAACCTCAGAATTATTGCTTATTAATAACCCTGACCCATAAGCCTAATCCTAACCCCAAACACAACCCCAACCCTAACCCTAACCCTAACCCTTGCCTCAATAACCTCCGAATTATTGCTTATTAATAACCCTAACCCTAACCCTAGCCCTAACCCTAACCAACTCTCTTTATTTATGCCTAACCCTAACCATGGCCCTAACCCTAACCCCAACCCCAACCCTAACCCTAACCCTAACCAACTATTTTTCTTTATGCCTAACCCTAACCCTAACCCTAACCCTAATCCTAACCCCAACCACAACCCCAACCCTAACCCTAACCCTAACCCTAACCCTAACCCTTTCCTCAATAACCTCAGAATTATTGCTTATTAATAACCCTAACCCCAGCCCTAACCCTAACCAACTCTCTTTATTTATGCCTAACCCTAACCCTGGCCCTAATCCTAACCCTAACCTAACCCTAACCCAACCTTAACTCTAACCCTAACCCTAAAATCGAAAACACCCTAACCCTAACCCTTCCCTCAATAACCTCAGAATTATTGCTTATTATTAACCCTAACCCATAAGCCTAACCCTAACCCTAATCCTAACCCCAAACACAACCCCAACCCTAACCCTAACCCTAACCCTTCCCTCAATAACCTCCGAATTATTGCTTATTAATAACCCTAACCCTAACCCTAGCCCTAACCCTAACCAACTATTTTTCTTTATGCCTAACCCTAACCCTATCCCTAACCCTAACCCTTATTCTAATCCTAACCCCAACCACAACCCCAACCCTAACCCTAACCCTAACCCTAACCCTAACCCTTCCCTCAATAACCTCAGAATTATTGCTTATTAATAACCCTAACCCTAGCCCTAACCCTAACCAACTCTTTTTCTTTATGCCGAACCCTAACCCTAACCTTAACCCTAACCCTAATCCTAACCCCAAACACAACCCCAACCCTAACCCTAACCCTAACCCTTCCCTCAATAACCTGCGAATTATTGCTTATTAATAACCCTAACCCTAACCCTAGCCCTAACCCTAACCAACTCTCTTTATTTATGCCTAACCGTAACCCTGGCCCTAATCCTAACCCCAACCCCAACCCTAGCCCTAACCTTAACCAACTCTTTTTCTTTATGCCGAACCCTAACCCTAACCTTAACCCTAGCCCTAACCCTAACCCAAACCCTAACCCTGACCCTAACCCTAACCCTAACCCTAACCCTAACCCTAACCCTAAAATCGAAAACACCCTAACCTTAACCCTAACCCTAACCCTTCCCTCAATAACCTCAGAATTATTGCTTATTAATAACCCTAACCATAGCCCTAACCCTAACCAACTCTCTTTATTTATGCCTAACCCTAACCCTGGCCCTAACCCTAACTCTAACCCCAACCCCAACCCTAGCCCTATCCCTAACCAACTCTCTTTATTTTTGCCTAACCCTAAACCTGGCCCTAACCCTATCCCCAACCCCAACCCTAGCCCTAAACCTAACCAACTCTCTTTATTTATGCCTAACCCTAACCCTAGCCCTAACCCTAACCCCAACCCCAAACTTAGCCCTAACCCTAACCAACTCTTTTTCTTTATGCCTAACCCTAACTCTAACCCTAATCCTAACCCCAACCACAACCCCAACACTAACCCTAACCCTAACCCTAACCCTAACCCTAACCCTAACCCTAACCCTAACCCTAACCCTAACCCTAAAATCGAAAACACCCTAACCCTAACCCTACCCCCAACCCTTCCCTCAATAACCTCAGAATTATTGCTTATTAATAACCCTAACCCTAGCCCTAACCCTAACCAACCCTCTTTATTTATGCCTAACCCCAACCCTGGCCCTAACCCTAACCCCAACCCCAACCCTAGCCCTAACCCTAACCAACCCTCTTTATTTATGCCTAACCCTAACCCTAACCCAGGCCCTAACCCTAACCCCAAACCCAACCCTAGCCCTAACCCTAACCAACTATTTTCCTTTATACCTAACCCTAACCCCAACCCTAACCCTAATCCTAACCCCAACCACAACCCCAAACCTAACCCTAACTCTAACCCTAACCCTTCCCTCAATAACCTCAGAATTATTGCTTATTAATAACCGTAACCCTAGCCCTTACCCTAACCAACTCTCTTTATTTATGCCTAACCCTAACCCTAACCCTAACCCTAACCCTAATCCTAATCCTAACCCCAACCCTAACCCTAACCCTAACCCTAACCCTTCCCTCAATAACCTCCGAATTATTGCTTATTAATAACCCTAACCCTAACCCTAGCCCTAACCCTAACCAACTCTCTTTATTTATGCCTAACCCTAACCATGGCCCTAACCCTAACCCCAACCCCAACCCTAACCCTAACCCTAACCAACTATTTTTCTTTATGCCTAACCCTAACCCTAACCCTAACCTTAACCCTAATCCTGACCCCAACCACAACCCCAACCCTAACCCAAACCCAAACCCTAACCCTAACCCTTCCCTCAATAACCTCAGAATTATTGCTTATTAATAACCCTAACCCTAGCCCTAACCCTAACCAACTCTCTTTATTTATGCCTAACCCTAACCCTGGCCCTAATCCTAACCCTAACCTAACCCTAACCCAACCTTAACCCTAACCCTAACCCTAAAATCGAAAACACCCTAACCCTAACCCTTCCCTCAGTAACCTCAGAATTATTGCTTATTAATAACCCTAACCCATAAGCCTAACCCTAACCCTAATCCTAACCCCAAACACAACCCCAACCCTAACCCTAACCCTAACCCTTCCCTCAATAACCTCCGAATTATTGCTTATTAATAACCCTAACCCTAACCCTAGCCCTAACCCTAACCAACTCACTTTATTTATGCCTAACCCTAACCATGGCCCTAACCCTAACCCCAACCCCAACCCTAACCCTAACCCTAACCAACTATTTTTCTTTATGCCTAACCCTAACCCTATCCCTAACCCTAACCCTAACCCTAATCCTAACCCCAACCACAACCCCAACCCTAACCCTAACCCTAACCCTAACCCTTCCCTCAATAACCTCAGAATTATTGCTTATTAATAACCCTAACCCTAGCCCTAACCCTAACCAACTCTCTTTATTTATGCCTAACCCTAACCCTGGCCCTAATCCTAACCCAAACCTAACCCTAACCCAACCTTAACCCTAACCCTAACCCTAAAATCGAAAACACCCTAACCCTAACCCTTCCCTCAATAACCTCAGAATTATTGCTTATTAATAACCCTAACCCATAAGCCTAACCATAACCCTAATCCTAACCCCAAACACAACCCCAACCCTAACCCTAACCCTAACCCTTCCCTCAATAACCTCCGAATTATTGCTTATTAATAACCCTAACCCTAACCCTAGCCCTAACCCTAACCAACTCTCTTTATTTATGCCTAACCCTAACCATGGCCCTAACCCTAACCCCAACCCCAACCCTAGCCCTAACCCTAACCAACTATTTTTCTTTATGCCTAACCCTAACCGTATCCCTAACCCTAACCCTAATCCTAACACCAACCACAACCCCAACCCTAACCCTAACCCTAACCCTAACCCTAACCCTAACCCTTCCCTCAATAACCTCAGAATTATTGCTTATTAATAACCCTAACCCTAGCCCTAACGCTAACCAACTCTTTTTCTTTATGCCGAACCCTAACCCTAACCTTAACCCTAACCCTAACCTTAACCCTAACCCTAATCCTAACCCCAAACACAACCCCAACCCTAACCCTAACCCTAACCCTTCCCTCAATAACCTCCGAATTATTGCTTATTAATAAACCTAACCCTAACCCTAGCCCTAACCCTAACCAACTCTCTTTATTTATGCCTAACCCTAACCCTGGCCCTAATCCTAACCCCAACCCCAACCCTAGCCCTAACCTTAACCAACTCTTTTTCTTTATGCCGAACCCTAACCCTAACCTTAACCCTAGCCCTAACCCTAACCCAAACACTAACCCTAACCCTAACCCTAACCCTAACCCTAACCCTAACCCTAACCCTAACCCTAAAATCGAAAACACCCTAACCCTAACCCTAACCCTTCCCTCAATAACCTCAGAATTATTGCTTATTAATAACCCTAACCATAGCCCTAACCCTAACCAACTCTCTTTATTTATGCCTAACCCTAACCATGGCCCTAACCCTAACCCCAACCCCAACCCTAACCCTAACCCTAACCAAATATTTTTCTTTATGCCTAACCCTAACCCTAACCCTAACCTTAACCCTAATCCTAACCCCAACCACAACCCCAACCCTAACCCTAACCCTAACCCTAACCCTAACCCCTCCCTCAATAACCTCAGAATTATTGCTTATTAATAACCCTAACCCTAGCCCTAACCCTAACCAACTCTCTTTATTTATGCCTAACCCTAACCCTGGCCCTAATCCTAACCCTAACCTAACCCTAACCCAACCTTAACCCTAACCCTAACCCTAAAATCGAAAACACCCTAACCCTAACCCTTCCCTCAATAACCTCAGAATTATTGCTTATTAATTACCCTAACCCATAAGCCTAACCCTAACCCTAATCCTAACCCCAAACACAACCCCAACCCTAACCCTAACCCTAACCCTAACCCTTCCCTCAATAACCTCCGAATTATTGCTTATTAATAACCCTAACCCTAACCCTAACCAACTCCCTTTATTTATGCCTAACCCTAACCATGGCCCTAACCCTAACCCCAACCCCAACCCTAACCCTAACCCTAACCCTAATCCTAACCCCAACCACAACCCCAACCCTAACCCTAACCCTAACCCTAACCCTTCCCTCAATAACCTCAGAATTATTGCTTATTAATAACCCTAACCCTAGCCCTAACCCTAACCAACTCTCTTTATTTATGCCTAACCCTAACCCTGGCCCTAACCCTAATCCTAACCCCAACCACAACCCCAACCCTAACCCTAACCCTAACCCTAACCCTTCCCTCAATAACCTCAGAATTATTGCTTATTAATAACCCTAACCCTAGCCCTAACCCTAACCAACTCTCTTTATTTATGCCTAACCCTAACCCTGGCCCTAACTATTTTTCTTTATGCTTAACCCTAACCCTAACCCTTACCCTAACCCTAATCCTAACCCCAACCACAACCCCAACCCTAACCCTAACCCTAACCCTAACCCTTCCCTCAATAACCTCAGAATTATTGCTTATTAATAACCCTAACCCTAGCCCTAACCCTAACCAACTCTCTTTATTTATGCCTAACCCTAACCCTGGCCCTAATCCTAACCCTAACCTAACCCTAACCCAACCTTAACCCTAACCCTAACCCTAAAATCGAAAACACCCTAACCCTTCCCTCAATAACCTCAGAATTATTGCTTATTAATAACTCTAACCCATAAACCTAACCATAACCCTAATCCTAACCCCAAACACAACCCCAACCCTAACCCTAACCCTAACCCTTCCCTCAATAACCTCCGAATTATTGCTTATTAATAACCCTAACCCTAACCCTAGCCCTAACCCTAACCAACCCTCTTTATTTATGCCTAACCCTAACCCTGGCCCTAATCCTAACCCCAACCCCAACCCTAGCCCTAACCTTAACCAACTCTCTTTCTTTATGCCGAACCCTAACCCTAACCTTACCCCTAGCCCTAACCCTTACCCAAACACTAACCCTAACCCTAACCCTAACCCTAAGCCTAACCCTAACCCTAAAATCGAAAACACCCTAACCCTAACCCTAACCCTAACCCTTCCCTCAATAACCTCAGAATTATTGCTTATTAATAACCCTAACCATAGCCCTAACCCTAACCAACTCTCTTTATTTATGCCTAACCCTAACCCTGGCCCTAACCCTAACCCTAACCCCAACCCCAACCCTAGCCCTAACCCTAACCAACTCGCTTTATTTATGCCTAACCCTAAACATGGCCCTAACCCTAACCCCAACCCCAACCCTAGCCCTAACCCTAACCAACTCTCTTTATTTATGCTTAACCCTAACCCTAGCCCTAACCCTAACCCCAACCCCAAACTTAGCCCTAACCCTAACCAACTCTTTTTCTTTATGCCTAACCCTAACTCTAACCCTAATCCTAACCCCAACCACAACCCCAACACTAACCCTAACCCTAACCCTAACCCTAACCCTAACCCTAACCCTAAAATCAAAAAACACCCTAACCCTAACCCTAACCCTACCCCCAACCCTTCCCTCAATAACCTCAGAATTATTGCTTATTAATAACCCTAACCCTAGCCCTAACCCTAACCAACCCTCTTTATTTATGCCTAACCCCAACCCTGGCCCTAACCCTAACCCCAACCCCAACCCTAGCCCTAACCCTAACCAACCCTCTTTATTTATGCCTAACCCTAACCCTAACCCAGGCCCTAACCCTAACCCCAAACCCAACCCTAGCCCTAACCCTAACCAACTATTTTCCTTTATGCCTAACCCTAACCCCAACCCTAACCCTAATCCTAACCCCAACCACAACCCCACACCTAACCCTAACTCTAACCCTAACCCTTCCCTCAATAACCTCAGAATTATTGCTTATTAATAACCGTAACCCTAGCCCTAACCCTAACCAACTCTCTTTATTTATGCCTAACCCTAACCCTAACCCTAACCCTAACCCTAACCCTAACCCTAATCCTAACCCCAACCCTAACCCTAACCCTAACCCTTCCCTCAATAACCTCAGAATTATTGCTTATTAATAACCCTAACCCTAGCCCTAACCCTAACCAACTCTCTTTATTTATGCCTAGCCCTAACCCTAACCCCGGCCCTAACCCTAACCCCAACCCCAACCCTAGCCCTAACCCTAACCAACTCTCTTTATTTATGCCTAACCCTAACCCTGGCCCTAACCCTAACTCCAACCCCAACCTTAGCCCTAACCCTAACCAACTCTCTTTATTTATGCCTAGCCCTAACCCTAACCCCGGCCCTAACCCTAACCCCAACCCCAACCCTAGCCCTAACCCTAACCAACTCTCTTTCTTTATGCCTAACCCTAACCCTAATCCTAACCCCAACCACAACCCCAACCCTAACCCTAACCCTAACCCTAACCCTAACCCTAACCCTTCCCTCAATAACCTCAGAATTATTGCTTATTAATAACCCTAACCCTAGCCCTAACCCTAACCAACTCTCTTTATTTATGCCTAACCCTAACCCTGGCCCTAACCCTAACCCCAACCCCAACCTTAGCCCTAACCTTAACCAACTCTTTTTCTTTATGCCGAACCCTAACCCTAACCCTAACCCTAACCCAAACACTAACCCTAACCCTAACTCTAACCCTAACCCTAACCCTAAAATCGAAAACACCCTAACCCTAACCCTAACCCTAACCCTTCCCTCAATAACCTCAGAATTATTGCTTATTAATAACCCTAACCATAGCCCTAACCCTAACCAACTCTCTTTATTTATGCCTAAAACTAACCCTAACCCTGGCCCTAACCCTAACCCCAACCCCAACCCTAGCCCTAACCCTAACCAACTCTCTTTATTTATGCCTAACCCTAACCCTGGCCCTAACCCTAACCCCAACCCCAAACTTAGCCCTAAACCTAAACAACTATTTTTTTTACTTTATGCCTAACCCTAACCCTAACCCCAACCACAACCCCAACACTAACCCTAACCCTAACCCTAACCCTAAAATCGAAAACACCCTAACCCTAACCCTACCCTCAACCCTTCCCTCAATAATCTCAGAATTATTGCTTATTAATAACCCTAACCCTAGCCCTAACCCTAACCAACTCTCTTTATTTATGCCTAACCCTAACCCTGGCCCTAACCCTAACCCCAACACCAACCCTAGCCCTAACCCTAACCAACCCACTTTATTTATGCCTAACCCTAACCCTGGCCCTAACCCTAACCCCAAACCCAACCCTAGCCCTAACCAACTATTTTCCTTTATGCCTAACCCTAACCCTAACACAAACCCTAACCCTAATCCTAACCCCAACCACAACCCCAACCCTAACCCTAACCCTAACCCTAACTCTAACCCTTCCCTCAATAACCTCAGAATTATTGCTTATTAATAACCCTAACCCTAGCCCTAACCCAAACCAACCCTCTTTATTTATGCCTAACCCTAACCCTGGCCCTAACCCTAACCCCAACCCTAACCCTAACCCTAACCCTAACCCAAACCAACTCTTTTTCTTTATGCCTAACCCTAACCCTAATCCTAACCCCAACCCCAACCCCAACCCTAACCCTAACCCTAACCCTAACCCTTCCCTCAATAACCTCAGAATTATTGCTTATTAATAACCCTAACCCTAGCCTTAACCCTAGCCCACTCTCTTTATTTATGCCTAACCCTAACCCTAACCCCGGCCCTAACCCTAACCCCAACCCCAACCCTAGCCCTAACCCTAACCAACTCTCTTTATTTATGCCTAACCCTAATCCTGGCCCTAACCGTAACCCCAACCCCAACCTTAGCCCTAACCCTAACCAACTCTTTTTCTTTATGCCGAACCCTAACCCTAACCCTAATCCTAACCCCAACCCCAACCCCAACCCTAACCCCAACCCTAAAGTTAACCCTAACCATAACCCCAACCCTAACTGTAACCCTAATGTCCATCCATCCATCCAATTTTCTACCGCTTATTCCCTTCGGGGTCGCGGGGGGCACTTGAGCCTACCTCAGCTACAATCGGGCGGAAGGCGTAGTACACCCTGGACAAGTCGACACCTCATCACAGGGCCAACACAGATAGACAGACAACATTCACACTCACATTCACACACTAGGGCCAATTTAGTGTTGCCAATCAACCTATCGCCAGGTGCATGTCTTTGGAGGTGGGAGGAAGCCGGAGAACCCGGAGGGAACCCACACAGTCACGGGGAGAACATGCAAACTCCACACAGAAATATCCCGAGCGCAGGATCAAACCCAGAACCTTCGTATTGTGAGGCAGACGCACTAACCACTCCATCACCGTGCTGCCCCTCTAGTGTCCAAATAACTCTAATTTAAGTCTGTGTTACTTTAATATGCAACTAATTAATGGTGAATATGTTCCCCATACTAAAGTGTTACCATGGCTTGTTTTGAATACATAATAAAGCAGATATTTAAGTATTTTATTTAGAATGTATGATGTCATAATTTTAGTTGCATTGCTAGATAACATTATAGTTTAAAAGCTATGCAATTGCACGCAGTACGTGGAAAGAATCAATCAATCAATCAAAGTTTACTTATATAGCCCTAAATCACGAGTGTCTCAAAGGGCTGCACAAGCCACAACGACATCCTCGACTCAGATCCCACATCAGGGCAAGAAAAAACTCAACCTGATGTGATGACAATGAGGAACCTTGGAGGGGACCGCAGATGTGGGGACCCCTCTGGGGTTGGTGCAATGGACGTCGAGTGGATCTAGCATAATATTGTGAGAGTCCAGTCCATAGTGGATCTAACATCCATCCATCCATTTTCTACCGCTTATTCCCTTTGGGGTCGCGGGGGGCGCTGGAGCCTATCTCAGCTACAATCGGGCGGAAGGCCCGATTGTAGCTGATCTAACATAATAGTGAGAATCCAGTCCATAGGGGATCTAACATAATAGTGAGAGTCCAGTCTATAGTGGATCTAACATCCATCCATCCATCTTCTTCCGCTTATCCGAGGTCAGGTCGCGGGGGCAGCAGCCTAAGCAGGGAAGCCCAAACTTCCCTCTCCCCAGCCACTTCGTCCAGCTCCTCCCGGGGGATCCCGAGGCGTTCCCAGGCCAGCTGGGAGACATAGTCTTCCCAACGTGTCCTGGGTCTTCCCCGTGGCCTCCTACCGGTCGGACGTGCCCTAAACACCTCCTGAGGGAGGCGATCGGGTGGCATCCTGACCAGATGCCCGAACCACCTCATCTGGCTCCTCTCGATGTGGAGGAGCAGCGGCTTTACTTTGAGCTCCCCCCGGATGACAGAGCTTCTCACCCTATCTCTAAGGGAGAGCCCTGCCACCCGGCGGAGGAAACTCATTTCGGCCGCTTGTACCCGTGATATTGTCCTTTTGGTCATAACCCAAAGCTCATGACCATAGGTGAGGATGGGAACGTAGATCGACCGGTAAATTGAGAGCTTTGCCTTCCGGCTCAGCTCCTTCTTCACCACAACGGATCGATACAGCGTCCGCATTACTGAAGACGCCGCACCGATCCGCCTGTCGATCTCACGATCCACTCTTCCCTCACTCGTGAACAAGACTCCGAGGTACTTGAACTCCTCCAATTGGGGCAGGGTCTCCTCCCCAACCCGAAGATGGCATTCCACCCTTTTCCGGGCGAGAACCATGGACTCGGACTTGGAGGTGCTGATTTTCATCCCAGTCGCTTCACACTCGGCTGCGAACCGATCCAGCGAGAGCTGAAGATCCTGGCCAGATGAAGCCATCAGGACCACATCATCTGCAAAAAGCAGAGACCTAATCCTGCAGCCACCAAACCAGATCCCCTCATCGCCTTGACTGCGCCTAGAAATTCTGTCCATAAAAGTTATGAACAGAATCGGTGACAAAGGGCAGCCTTGGCGGGGTCCAACCCTCACTGGAAACGTGTCCGACTTACTGCCGGCAATGCGGACCAAGCTCTGACACTGATCATACAGGGAGCGGACCGCCAAAATCAGACAGTCCGATACCCCATACTCTCTGAGCACTCCTCACAGGACTTCCCGAGGGACACGGTCGAATGCCTTCTCCAAGTCCACAAAACACATGTAGACTGGTTGGGCAAACTCCCATGCACCCTCAAGGACCCTGCTGGTCCACAGTTCCACGACCAGGACGAAAACCACACTGTTCCTCCTGAATCCGAGGTTCGACTATCCGGCGTAGCCTCCTCTCCAGTACACCTGAATAGACCTTACCGGGAAGGCTGAGGAGTGTGATCCCACGATAGTTAGAACACACCATCCGGTTCCCCTTCTTAAAGAGAAGAACCACCACCCCGGTCTGCCAATCCAGAGGTACCGCCCCCGATGTCCACGCGATGCTGCAGAGTCTTGTCAACCAAGACAGCCCCACAGCATCCAGAGCCTTAAGGAACTCCGGGCGGGTCTCATCCACCGAGGAGCTTTTTAACTACCTCAGCAACCTCAGCCCCAGAAATAGAAGAGCCCACCACAGATTCCCCAGGCACTGCTTCCTCATAGGAAGACGTGTTGGTGGGATTGAGGAGGTCTTCGAAGTATTCCCTCCACCGATCCACAACATCCGCAGTCGAGGTCAGCAGAACACCATCCTCACCATACACGGTGTTGATAGTGCACTGCTTCCCCTTCCTGAGGCGGCGGATGGTGGTCCAGAATCGCTTCGAAGCCGTCCGGAAGTCGTTTTCCATGGCTTCCCGGAACTCCTCCCATGTCCGAGTTTTTGCCTCCGCAACCGCTGAAGCCGCACACCGCTTGGCCTGTCGGTACCTGTCCGCTGCCTCAGGAGTCCTATGAGCCAAAAGAACCCGATAGGACTCCTTCTTCAGCTTGACGGCATCCCTCACCGCCGGTGTCCACCAACGGGTTCTAGGATTACCGCCACGACAGGCACCAACTACCTTGCGGCCACAGCTCCAATCAGCTGCCTCGACAATAGAGGCGCGGAACATGGTCCACTCGGACTCAATGTCCAGCACCTCTCTCGTGACATGTTCAAAGTTCTTCCGGAGGTGGGAATTGAAACTCTCTCTGACAGGAGACTCTGCCAGACGTTCCCAGCAAACCCTCACAATGCGTTTGGGCCTGCCAGGTCTGTCCGGCATCCTCCACCACCATCGCAGCCAACTCACCACCAGGTGGTGATCGGTTGAAAGCTCCGCCCCTCTCTTCACCCGAGTGTCCAAAACATGAGGCCGCAAATCCGATGACATAACTACAAAGTCGATCATGGAACTGCGGCCTAGGGTGTCCTGGTGCCAAGTGCACATATGGACACCCTTATGTCTGAACATGGTGTTCATTATGGACAATCTGTGACTTGCACAAAAGTCCAATAACAGAACACCACTCGGGTTCAGATCCAGGCGGCCATTCTTCCCAATCACGCCTCTCCAGGTTTCACTGTCGCTGCCAACATGAGCATTGAAGTCCCCCAGTAGAACGAGGGAATCACCCGGGGGAGCACTCTCAAGTACTCCCTCGAGCGAATCCAAAAAGGGTGGGTACTCTGAGCTGCGGTTTGGCGCGTAAGCGCAAACCACAGTCAGGACCCGTCCCCCCACCCGAAGGCGGAGGGAAGCTACCCTCTCGTCCACCGGGTTGAACTCCAACGTGCAGGCTCTGAGCCGGGGGGAAACAAGAATTGCCACCCCAGCCCGTCGCCTCTCATTGCCGGCAACGCCAGAGTGGAAGAGAGTCCAGCCCCTCTCGAGAGAACTGGTTCCAGAGCCCTTGCTGTGCGTCGAAGTGAGTCCGACTATATCTAGCCGGAACTTCTCAACCTCGCGCACTAGCTCAGGCTCCTTCCCCCCCAGCGAGGTGACGTTCCACGTCCCAAGAGCTAGCTTCTGTAGCTGAGGATCGGACCGCCAAGTGCCCTGCCGTCGGCTGCCGCCCAGCTCACACTGCACCCGACCTCTATGGCCCCTGCTATGGGTGGTGAGCCCATTGGAGGGGGGAACCCACGTTGCCTCTTCGGGCTGTGCCCGGCCGGGCCCCATGGGGCCACCAGGCGCTCGCCATCGTGCCCCACCTCCGGGCCTGGCTCCAGAGGGGGGCCCCGGTGACCCGCGTCCGGGCGAGGGAAATCTGGGTCCTTTATTTTTATTCGTCATGGAGGTCTTCGAGCTGCTCTTTGTCTGATCCCTCACCTAGGACCAGTTTGTCTCGGGAGACCCTACCAGGGGGCATAAAGCCCCCGGACAACATAGCTCCTAGGATCATTGGGACACGCAAACTCCTCTACCACGGTAAGGTGGCAGCTCAGAGAGGATCTAACATAATAGTGAGAATTCAGTCCATAGTGGATCTAACATAATAGTGAGAGTTCAGTCCATAGTGGGGCCAGCAGGAGATAATCTTGAGCAGAGACAGGTCAGCAGCGCAGAAACGTCACCAACTGATGCACAGATGAGTGGTCCACCCTGGGTCCCGACTTTGGACATCATCATCTGTGGTCACCGAATCTGTGTCCCAGAGCAGAAAAGAAACGGCAGATCAACTGGTCTAAAAGGGGTGTCCCTGGACTTTGAATACGACCAATGTATGATCCTGTAACAACTTGGTATTGGATTGATAACCACATTTGTGGTATCATCCAAAACTAATGTAAAGCATCAAAACAACAGAAGAATAAGTGATTATTACATTTTAACAGAAGTGTAGATAGAACATGTTAAAAGATAAATTAAGCAGATATTAACAGTAAATGATCAAGTAGATTAATAATTCATTTTCTACCACTTGTCCTTAATAATTTTGACAAAATAATAGAATTGAAAATGACACAATATGTTACTGCATATGTCAGCAGCTAAATTAGGAGCCTTTGTTTGTTTACTTACTAATAAAAGACAAGTTGTCTAGTATGTTCACTATTTTATTTAAGGACAAACTTGCAATAAGAAACATATGTTTAATGTATTGTAAGATTTTTTGTTAAAATAAAGCCAATAATTACATTTTTTGTGGTCCCCTTTATTCAGAAAAGTATTGAAAAGTACCAACAAGTATTTTTTGCCGATATCCGATATTCCGATATTGTCCAACTCTTAATTACCGATTCCGATATCAACCGATACCGATATATACAGTCGTGGAATTAACACATTATTATGCCTAATTTTGTTGTGATGTCCCGCTGGACGCATTAAACAATGTAACAAGGTTTTCCAAAATAAATCAACTCAAGTTATGGAAAAAAATGCCAAAATGGCACTGCCATATTTATTATTGAAGTCACAAAGTGCATTATTTTTTTTTAACATGCCTCAAAACAGCAGCTTGGAATTTGGGACATGCTCTCCCTGAGAGAGTATGAGGAGGTTGAGGTGGGCGGGGGTTGGGGGTAGCTGGGGGTGTATATTGTAGCGTCCCGGAAGAGTTAGTGCTGCAAGGGGTTTCTGGGTATTTGTTCTGTTGTGTTTATGTTGTGTTACGGTGCGGATGTTCTCCCGAAATGTGTTTGTAATTCTTGTTTGGTGTGGGTTCACAGTGTGGGTTCACAGTGTGGCGCATATTTGTAAAAGTGTTAAAGTTGCTTATACGGCCACCGTCAGTGTGACCTGTATGGCTGTTGACCGAATATGATTTGCATTCACTTGTGTGTGTGAAAAGCCGTAGATATTATGTGATTGGGCCGGCATGCAAAGGCAGTGCCTTTTAGGTTGTACTTCTCCCTACGTCCGTGTACACAGCGGCGTTTTAAAAAGTCATAAATTTTACTTTTTAAAACCGATACCGATGATTTCCGATATCACATTTTAAAGCATTTATCGGCCGATAATACACATCTCTACTTAGAAGTGTAAGAAAACACGACGGAGCGCACAGTTATTGGTACCGTTGGATACTCGAAAAATTGTTTTATAAAAACACAAGCAAAAACTTTCACTCTACGTATCCTCTCTTGAACCTTTTTTCCTTTTTCCTCCTGTTCTCGTGGCGTTTATGTATATTTACAGAAGTGCACATAACCGGTGTCTGGGGAAAGGGGGGAAAGGGAGCAGCGAGGAAGGGAAGCCATTAGGGGAATAAAGAGAGGTGCTGCCTCACAGCCGAGCTTCACAGGCCAGTGGAGCAAATCAAATTGGTTCTTGTTCTGCAGCACACACACACGCACACACACACACACACGCACACACACACACACACACACACACACACAGATATAGACTCAGTGACAGGATAGTGGCAGTGCACGGCTGACAGGGGGGGCCTTTGGGGACATAGCAGGGCTGGGCATGTCTAGGACTGTCCCACTAGAGGATGCAGCCTTGACCTAGTCTACTCTCCTGAGCCACAGGTGAGCTCATACGGGAAAGAAGAGACGTCATACAGGATATGCTTTATGATGTGATATTGTTACGTGCTGTCAAGTCTCTTGTCACAGTTTATGCCCTATGGAGACCACGGCATACAGGTAAAAGCCAGTAAATTAGAATATTTTGAAAAACTTGATTTATTTCAGTAATTGCATTCAAAAGGTGTAACTTGTACATTACATTTATTCATTGCACACAGACTGATGCATTCAAATGTTTATTTCATTTAATTTTGATGATTTGAAGTGGCAACAAATGAAAATCCAAAATTCCGTGTGTCACAAAATTAGAATATTACTTAAGGCTAATACAAAAAAGGGATTTTTAGAAATGTTGGCCAACTGAAAAGTATGAAAATGAAAAATATGAGCATGTACAATACTCAATACTTGGTTGGAGCTCCTTTTGCCTCAATTACTGCGTTAATGCGGCGTGGCATGGAGTCGATGAGTTTCTGGCACTGCTCAGGTGTTATGAGAGCCCAGGTTGCTCTGATAGTGGCCTTCAACTCTTCTGCGTTTTTGGGTCTGGCATTCTGCATCTTCCTTTTCACAATACCCCACAGATTTTCTATGGGGCTAAGGTCAGGGGAGTTGGCGGGCCAATTTAGAACAGAAATACCATGGTCCGTAAACCAGGCACAGGTAGATTTTGCGCTGTGTGCAGGCGCCAAGTCCTGTTGGAACTTGAAATCTCCATCTCCAAAGAGCAGGTCAGCAGCAGGAAGCATGAAGTGCTCTAAAACTTGCTGGTAGACGGCTGCGTTGACCCTGGATCTCAGGAAACAGAGTGGACCGACACCAGCAGATGACATGGCACCCCAAACCATCACTGATGGTGGAAACTTTACACTAGACTTCAGGCAACGTGGATCCTGTGCCTCTCCTGTCTTCCTCCAGACTCTGGGACCTCGATTTCCAAAGGAAATGCAAAATTTGCATGGTTGGGTGATGGTTTGGGGTGCCATGTCATCTGCTGGTGTCGGTCCACTCTGTTTCCTGAGATCCAGGGTCAACGCAGCCGTCTACCAGCAAGTTTTAGAGCACTTCATGCTTCCTGCTGCTGACCTGCTCTATGGAGATGGAGATTTCAAGTTCCAACAGGACTTGGCGCCTGCACACAGCGCAAAATCTACCCGTGCTTGGTTTACGGACCATGGTATTTCTGTTCTAAATTGGCCCGCCAACTCCCCTGACCTTAGCCCCATAGAAAATCTGTGGGGTATTGTGAAAAGGAAGATGCAGAATGCCAGACCCAAAAACGCAGAAGAGTTGAAGGCCACTATCAGAGCAACCTGGGCTCTCATAACACCTGAGCAGTGCCAGAAACTCATCGACTCCATGCCACGCCGCATTAACGCAGTAATTGAGGCAAAAGGAGCTCCAACCAAGTATTGAGTATTGTACATGCTCATATTTTTCATTTTCATACTTTTCAGTTGGCCAACATTTCTAAAAATCCCTTTTTTGTATTAGCCTTAAGTAATATTCTAATTTTGTGACACACGGAATTTTGGATTTTCATTTGTTGCCACTTCAAATCATCAAAATTAAATGAAATAAACATTTGAATGCATCAGTCTGTGTGCAATGAATAAATATAATGTACAAGTTACACCTTTTGAATGCAATTACTGAAATAAATCAAGTTTTTCAAAATATTCTAATTTACTGGCTTTTACCTGTATTACTGGATACTGAATGTTATTTATACATGTGTCAGTTCCAACATGTACAAGTTATTTTTCAATAGATATGAATATGCCCTGACCCAAAACATTTGGGGTACAAAATTAACTTACTCAAATAGTGATAAGAGTCGTTGTTTTTTTAGTCAACTGTCCATACAGCAATAGATAATATCTGTCCATTACCTGACCGCTTCTATGTTTGCTACCTGTCTTTGTTTATAATGTATATTTTCTGCTTAATCTACCGTATTTTCCGCACTATAAGGCGCACCTAAAAACCACAAATTTTCTCAAAAGCTAACAGTGCGCCTTATAACCCGGTGCGCTTTATTACGATTCATTTTCATAAAGTTTCGATCTCGCAACTTCGGTAAACAGCCGCCATCTTTTTTCCCGGTAGAACAGGAAGCGCTTCTTCTTCTACGCAAGCAACCGCCAAGGTAAGCACCCGCCCCCATAGAACAGGAAGCGCTTCTTCTTCTACTGTAAGCTACCGCCCGCCCCCGGAAGAAGAAGAAAAAACGCGCGGATATCACCGTACGTTTCATTTCCTGTTTACATCTGTAAAGACCACAAAATGGCTCCTACTAAGCGAAAAGGATCCGGTTCATAAAAAGACGCAATCTCTCCATCCGCACACGGATTACTACCGTATTTCACAGCAACTGATATTCCTGTGAACCGCACTGTGGAACGGGATCACGTACGGTGAATATTCGCACCACAGGGAATGAGAAGTCATCCTTCACTGTGGTTCTAGCTTGCCATGCTAACTTTCACCCATGGTGATATTCAAAAGGAAGACCTTGCCAAAAGAGACCTTTCCAGCCGGCGTCATCATAAAAGCTAACTCGAAGGGATGGATGGATGAAGAAAAGATGAGCGAGTGGTTAAGGGAAGTTTACGCGAAGAGGCCGGGTGGCTTTTTTCACACAGCTCCGAAGGCGAACACACCTTCACTAAGACGGGCAGACAGCGCCGGACGACATACGCCAACATTTGCCAGTGGATCGTAAATGCCTGGGCAGATATTTCGGTCACAACTGTGGTCCGAGCTTTCCGGAAGGCAGGATTCACAGAACAACAGCGACACTGACTCCCGATGACTTCGACGAGACGGAACCGGCCATTTTGGATACCACGCTTGCGCAACTTTTCAATTCGGACACCGAAGACGAAGAATTCGAAGGATTTACGAATGAAGAATAACTTCAGAAGGTGAGCGCTATGTTTATTTTGTGTGTTGTGACATTAACGTTCGAGCAACATTATGTTACTATTGCTCTACACCATTTTGAATTTTACTATGTTTGTGATTGCACATTTGCGTACATTTTGGGACAGAGTTGTTAGAACGCTGGTTTTCAATATATTATTAAAGTTTGACTGAACTATCTGACTGTTTTTTTGACATTCACTTTAGCGCAGCGTTTTTTTGACATTCACTTTAGCGCAGCGTAGGCGCGGCTTATAGTCCGGGGCGGCTTATTGGTGGACAAAATTATGAAATATGTAATTCATAGAAGGTGCGGCTAATAATCCGGTGCGCCTTATAGTGCGGAAAATACGGTACTCCTTATTTTATGCTTCCCTTTTTTTGTTGTTGCTGCAGCTGTTACATATACTGTAATATTATACATGGTAATTGGGATTTGTTATATATTGTATATACTATATAAAAATATTAGGGATGCCCGATAATAGCTTTTTGCCGATATCCGATATAAAGCTTTAATTACCGATACCGATATCAACCGATATATGCAGTCGTGGAATTAACACATTATTATGCCTAATTTGGACAACCAGGTATGGTGAAGATAAGGTACTTTTTAAAAAAATTAATAAAATAAGATAAATAAATTAAAAACATTTTCTTGACTAAAAAAGAAAGTAAAACTGTCATGTCTGTGTGATCATGTTTTGTTTTAGTTATGTTCGGTTTTGTTTTTGGACTTTTTGTGCACTTTCGTTTGTTTTGTCAACATAGCAACCATTAGTTTCACCTGGTTCACATCCTCATGTCACGCACCTGT
Source organism: Nerophis lumbriciformis (assembly GCF_033978685.3). Taxonomy (NCBI): domain Eukaryota; kingdom Metazoa; phylum Chordata; class Actinopteri; order Syngnathiformes; family Syngnathidae; genus Nerophis; species Nerophis lumbriciformis. Next base: position 7,225,835 of record NC_084555.2, on the reverse strand, counting down.
CTCACGTTTTCACATTTTGCGTCACGCACCTGCTGTCAGTAATCATGTCACTATTATTTAAGCTCCCAGTTGCCAGGCTGTCTTCCTGGCGACATCACTCTCTACACACCCTTGTATCTATCCATCCATGCTACTGCTACCCATGATATTCATGTCCACTATAGTTCATGCCATGCCACAGTAAGTGTTTTTCTTTCGTGTTCTTAGTTAATTGCCTTTGTGCTAGTCTTTTGGTTTCATTACTCAAGTTTGTTCTCCGCCATTGTGCGCGCCTTTTGTTTGCTTCCTTTTTTTTTTTTTTTTATAGTTTGTTAGTGTTTTAAATAAATATGTATTTACCTTCACGCCATGTCCAGTCCAGCTTTACTTGCATCTCGGGAAAACAAACACACCATAGTCCACGTTCTGACAGAGCGACATCTGTCAGAACGTTCTGACAGAGCGACGTCTATGGTTGCTATGGTGACAAAACAAACAAAAGTGCACAAAAAGTCCAAAAACAAAACCGAACATAACTAAAACAAAACATGATCGCACAGACATGACAAAAACAGTATAAAAACAGTTACATAGAAACTAGTAATTAATGAAAATGAGTCAAATTAACTGTTAAAGGTTAGTACTATTAGTGGACCAGCAGCACGCACAATCATGTGTGTTACGGACTGTATCCCTTGCACACTGTATTGATATATATTGATGTATAATGTAGGAACCAGAATATTAATAAAAGAAAGAAACAACCCTTTTGTGTGAATGAGTGTAAATTGAGGAGGGAGGTTTTTTGGGTTGGTGCACTAATTGTAAGTGTATCTTGTGTTTTTTATGTTGATTTAATTAAAAAACAAAAACAAAAAAAAAACGATACCGATAATAAAAAAAACGATACCGATAATTTCCGATATTACATTTTAACGCATTTATCGACATCTCTAAAAAATATAATATAATAATATACTATATCAGTATATATTATATACTGTATATATAATATGTAAGTATTACATACAGTCGTGGTCAAAAGTTTACGTACACTTGTAAAGAACATAATGTCATGGCTGTCTTGAGTTTCCAATCATTTCTTTAACTCTTATTTATTTGTGATAGAGTGATTGGAGCACATACTTGTTTGTCACAAAAAACATTCATGAAGTTTGGTTCTTGTATGAATTTATTATGGGTCTACTGGAAATGTGAGCAAATCTGCTGGGTCAAAAGTATACATACAGCAATGTTAATATTTGCTTACATGTCCCTTGGCAAGTTTCACTGCAATAAGGCGCTTTTGGTAGCCATCCACAAGCTTCTGGCAAGATTCTGGTTGAATTTTTGACCACTCCTCTTGACAAAATTGGTGCAGTTCAGCTAAATGTGTTGGTTTTCTGACATGGACTTGTTTCTTCAGCATTGTCCACACATTTAAGTCAGGACTTTGGGAAGGCCATCCTAAAACCTTATTTCTAGCCTGATTTAGCCATTTCTTTACCACTTTTGACATGTGTTTAGGGTCATTGTCCTGTTGGAACACCCAACTGCGCCCAAGACCCAACCTCCGGGCTGATAACTTGAGGTTGTCCTGAAGAATTTGGAGGTAATCCTCCTTTTTTATTGTCACATTTACTCTCTGTAAAGCACCAGTTCCATTGGCAGCAAAACAGGCCCAAAGCATAATACTACCACCACCACCATGCTTGACGGGAGGAATGGTGTTCCTGGGATTAAAGGCCAGCACCTTTTCTCCTCCAAACATATTGCTGGGTATTGTGGCCAAACAGCTACATTTTTATTTAATCTGACATCACATGGACACAGATAAGACCTTCTGGAGGAAAGTTCTGTGGTCAGATGAAACAAAAATTGAGTTGTTCTTTACAAGTGTATGTAAACTTTTGATCATCATATGTTATATTTTATATTGCTACTATGGTACTCTAGTCTACTTTATACCTGCATTATCCTTTCCATCCTTAACCTTTCCGTCCTTTGTAACTGAGCTATTGTGTGGAACAATTTCCCTTGTGGATCAATAAAGTTTGTCTAAGTCTATTAGGTGCAAAAAAAGTAAAGTGTTTATATATAAAATACAAATATACTTAATTTTTCATAATATTGCATGCAATTGTGTAATTATAAGGAAATAATTCATAATAAATTCAATATTTTACACTTTCTTGCCATTTTTACCTACAAATATTAAAACTAGATTATTGTAATACGGTATATACATTTTATGGAATGCTAATAATCAGTTTTATATAAGAAATCATCTCAGAAGAAGCAAATTGTCTACTGGATGGTCGTATACGTTGTTGAGGACATTTCCCCCCTTTGGCAGTTTGAAGGTCTAATAGCATTAACCGTCTCCCCCGACTGCTACTAATACCTCATTTAGGGTCAAATTCTGTTCAAATTCTGCTGGCATAATGTTCGGAATGAGGTTTAAGTTAATAGTAAGCTCATAGCAAAGCTGAAAAACTGGCAGATTACGGCAGGTAAAGGGCAAGAAAGCTTGTGAAACATGAGTATAGTCATTAGAGTGACATGATAATATAAGGAGCATGCCCATAGGGCACTATTGTGTTCCTCCCAAAGAGGAAGTGCAGCCATGATGGCTGAAATAAAAGCCGTGTGCAATGCTTACACTTCATTCTTTTTGGACGGATTACAACTACAAATCACTTTTTGCTCAATTCATTAGATGCCCGTAGAGAGCGTGCAGATGTGTGATGGATGGTTGTCTGCAAATGGACTTGGCGCTAATAGAAAAATGCCGACACTTTAATTAAAGAGGGCTGGACGGGTGCATCCAGAGTGGAGTTGTTGTGCGTCTGCTCTTCACATCTGCACAGACAGGATCGTACATCATAAAGCTCTCAAAACACACGTGCTGTAATTTTAACATAAATACTGTGGTATTAAACTGGGCCAGTGCAGGGAGAGTGAAGGATTTTAGAGTGAATATTAAACATGAAAATACTACATGAACAAGAACTAATAGTTAATCAATGTAATAATAAATAAATGACAATGAGATATTTCCAATACTAAAAAAGCGCTGCTGGGAATTGATAACTAATAAAACAAATTAGAACAATGTGAAGCTGATCTACATGTAAACAAAAAAAAGTTTAATATTATACTTTAAAAAAATTGTAGTGATTAAAAGTGATACATTATGAATATCTGTAAAAATGTGCTTAAACTAGTGACTAATAAATAGATAATTAATAACTAATGGACACAATTTAAAACTGTTATAATGTTGATAGAATATATTTATCCTGAACATAAAATAATTGTAGTGATTAAAATGTAATTGTCTAAAAAATATCAAATGCAATTTGACATATTTCAAATATTTTAAGCATATTTAAATTGGTTGTTATGTCCTTTGAAAGATAATAATCATGATTTAAATAAAACATTTAAATTATATATATATATATATATATATATATATATATATATATATATATATATATATATATATATATATATATATATATATATATATGTATGCAAGAACTGCAACAAAGCATGCCTGTCAAGAATTGGCTTATATAGTCACAACAGGCGTTGCACATGAATTGACTTTTGAGCGCAAAACTCTATTGTCTCTCGAGACAAACAGATGCCAGAGATATATGTATATAAATTCATTTACAGATGCATATATATGTATATAAATTCATATACAGATGCATATATATAATTTTGTATATACATATATATATATATATACATGCATATGTATATGAATAAATACCTTATATTTATATATATATATATATATATATATATATATATATATATATATATATATATATATATATATATATATATATATATATATATATCTATATATATATATATATATATATATATATACACATACATACATACATATATATATATATATATATATATATACATATATATATATATATATATATATATATATATATATATATATATGTATATATATATATATATATATATATATATATATATATATATATATATATATATATATATATATATGTATATATATATATATATATATATATATATATATATATATATATATGTATATATACACACACAGTGTATAAATATTTATTGTGCTGTCATATTTCCCCTGCAGAAATATAATAATAATAATAATAATAATAATAATAAATAAAACAATAATCATATGAAATAATTAGGTATATAGATATAAATTAGGTTTACAGATATATATATATATATATATATATATATATATATATATATATATATATATATATATACATATATATATATATAAAATTCAAAAACATGTTTTTGTTGTATGAAAATTATAATAATAATTTAGATTAGAAAATCAAAACTAGGTATCATTTGGTGTGCAATATGTATTATTTATTCATCATTTTTAGTTTTTCTTTGCATTTTACTTGTTTTACTGAATGTAAAAGTCTGCACTGCAACCACATAATTTCCACATTATTTGATCAATAAAGTCTATCCCAGCCTATCCAAAATATATGTAAAAAACAAAGTATCTTACAGTAGAAAATATTTTACTTTGCCGTTTTATATTCTTAGTAATAATAATAATAATAATAATATTGATAATGATGATAATATTAATAATTTATATTTAAAAATCAGGTATATACATATAAAATATCTTAAAAAATCCCTACATAGAAATAATCAATTAAATTCAATTATTTAAACATATGAGAATAGTATAAAGTTCAGCCTTCAACTTATGAAGGCAACATAACATTTTAAAGCCACTTTACCGCTCTGTTTGTATGTTTGTGTTCTATTTTAGAGATATATGCTAAAACATTTTTTTAGAAATTGTGATTGCACTGACCTTAACGTCAGGGGCCCCTCTTACAATCCACCCTTTGGAGGTTTCCTACGATGACACAAAAGTCTCTGCGGCCTCTATTTTTTTTTTTTTTAAGGCAGGGCATTAATGAAGAGCTCTTCAGCTAAATACATCTTTATTCTACGATTAACGACGGTGCTCTACGTAAGCGCTGGCTGGTGAAAGGAGGTCCGAAGCCCTTCAGCAACGTCTCAAGCCTTAACAGCTACTCTTGCCATCAATCAGGCCTTGTGTCCAGTAAGTGCCCGCCAACATTTATGAAATATTCATTAGCTATTTCGCTTTTTGCTGCACTCACCCCTAATCATTATGTTGAGGCGGCATTGTGTCACCTCAACAATCTTCTTACCGAGGGGAGGCAAATTTGAGAATTCCTGCCATTATGCTCGCCAGACACTTTAGTATTATCGTGTCTATCACATGAAGTCTTTCCCTCCCACTCGTCTGTATACTTTTTGGGTTCTGACTCGAGATGGCCATGCTGAATTTATTTTTTCCAAAAAATATTGAGAAAAATGTTGGTAGCTAAGGGAAGGGCCATATTAAATTCATACAAATATGGTGCACTCAACAAAAGGAATGGTTATTATCATTGCTTTTTGATATAACAGTTACTCTAAGGTTGTATTTGTTTTGGATTGTACACATTTCTTGTACTTGGCACTTGGGATATTCAACAAAATTGGTACCTTTAAAGTAAAATCAAATGGTGCCATATTTCGATACCTTTGTTGCACGGGACGTCATGTCCGGTTGCAGACTCAAGTACTCAAGCACTGGGTCGGGAAACAAGCAGTCAAGTATACTCAGCCGGACTGCCTCTCGGCAATGTTGCAATTTTCCATACCAGCAAAGCAAGAAGAAATAAGACTCCACGTTCCAAAAAACTATTAGCTCAATGCTAATTCACATTGGTTTATGCTGGAGATGTCCGATAATATTGGCCT